>NC_143395.1:55315881-55616272 GCF_052110815.1 Crocodylus siamensis
AGACCATGCCACAATTGGCCACATCTTTCTTGCACAAGACTAGAATGTTAAAACACACATTACCTGTGGCTGTGCTTTGGGACCATAAGGCAGTTGAACCCCTTAAGAATGCTGTTGAGATTTGTAGTGAAAGCACAATACTCCATGTACACTGGGATCTGTAAAGGTTTCCAGTTAGCTTCCAGGGACAACTCAAAGATTTTTTTTGTGACCTTAATAATCTGGGATCTAGTTGGCTGGAGATCACCTCTTTCCTTGGTATTTTTATCTACCTCCAGGATGTGCAAAGTTGCTCAAGCTGGAGCTCTTACAATAAAATTGAGGGGAAGCTACTGACAAAGCATCCTCAGTTCTGGGACTTCCTCTAACCTTTGGTCTGCTGGCCTTCAGCATGACAACAAACCCTCATTCTTTCTCCTTAGTTCTTCTGGGTGGGCAGAGGCAGGCATACTTATGGACAGACCTTCCTTCATTATGTAATTTAAATTTTATGATACAGGTGCCTCTCCAGTGCTCAGAGCATTTCAGAAGGAGGAACAAGTAAAATACATAAATGATGGTTTGACATTCACCCAATGGTTTATGAAACATGGTTTATGATGTCATGACTATAACATCATCATCTATATATGTAAAACACTTATTAGCTTCTAAACAAAATAAAATAAAATGTAAAAATCTAAGTAGTCACGCACTTGTAATTGGGTAATTAGGATTTCATCACAACAGCCACTCACATATTGTTGGACTATTTCCTGATCAGGGGCGTGACCCACCACACTTCTTTTATTGCCTTTTTTGTAAGGCAACAAACAGCTCAATCTGGTCAAATAGTGAGAAGGCTTTTTGTCTGGCATCAGAAAAATTGAGATGAACTGCAACCATATCTTTGCACTAACCACAGAACTATATACCCTGTCTAGTTCCGGATACATTTCCCTTGAGGTAGTGGAGGATTCCACATATAAAAAGTTACATTTAATGCTCATGGGAGAAGACTATCCATTACCTTTCCCTTCTTCCCACTTGAGGTCAATTCAGGATCACACCGCACTTGCTGAATCTGCAGCTTCCAGACACTGAAGTTCACATCTCCACTAGGTCTAGGGTTAGTACCACTAACAATTTGAAATTTGCAAGAAGCATAGCTGTATTTTTCACTTTGAGGTTTTAAAACATGTTCAACAATTATTCTCTGCCCCTAAAAAGAGATAGGAATGGCAGGATTAGAGTAAACAGGTGGGACAGAACTGGACTCGGGGATTGTTGCAGGACTCTCTATTAGGGGTGTTCTCGGTACTTTGATTTCTACCATGACCCAAAATTCTGAAAGCAGCAGATGCAACGTAACTAGCTTCACTATCTGTTTCTGCTGTGTTTGTAGAATTGTCACCGTACTTTTTGGGATCCTTTTCAACATCCACACTGTGCAGAATAAAAAAAAAATATTAGCTGGTACAGTTAACTGTGAGTCTTTTAAGTTTACCTAGAGAATACCAATACTGAGTCCGAAACCCAAACTGGTCTCTGCAAATTCGCATAAAATGATTTCTGAAAATTTACTGTTAAGGTGTTTTAACTTGGTAACTTCACCATTTGATACAAATTATTTCAATACTTCTGACTCCAACATATCAACTTTTATACCATTAAGCATAATAGACCTTTTAAGACAGAAATGGTAGTATCTGCTTGCTTGTAAGGTGATTTCTGCTTGCTGGCCTTCCATAATTGCATCAAGGAGGACAAAAGTACCCAGTTCACCACTTATCAGCTGGTAATGATTGGGTTTTCCGCATCCAGGAGTGAAGGAGGGATTTAAGGGGGATATGACTGCATCATTGCAGTTGTCCTAGATCTGTTCCTAGCTACTTTTTCCTTGCTCTAGGCGTGTACTCCAATTTTAAGTAGCTGTTTTCAAGAAAAAGGTGCATGTCATAGATGCATAAATATAGTAATGGCCTTAAACTGCAAAAAAGGAAACTTAGGACACCTATACATGTGCCTAATGCCTGCTCCAACGCATACTAATTAGTATGTGTTGAAACAGACTCAATTAATTGAGTCAGCTGGAGTGTGCTCCAGCAGCCTCAGTGTCACACATATTCAGAGTCCCTGTGCTTGAAAATAGCAGCAGGGGTGCTTTAATTAAAGCATATTTGACAAGCTTTAGTTAAAGCACCCCTGCTACCATTTGAAGCATGAGACGCTGAACACATGAGATATTGCATGCGCTTTAATTAGAGCGGTTCCTGAGAGCTGCTCTAATTAAAGCACCCACCCTGGAGTACGTGAAAAGATGCATTAGGCTGGATATTAGGAAGGGCTCTAACTATGAGGGTGGTTGAGCACTGGAACAAGTTACCCAGAGAGAGTACAGAGTCTCCAACATTGGATATTTTAAAGAGAAATTAGACAGTCACTTGGCTGGGAGTATTCAAATAGGGCTGCTGCTGCTTGGAAAAGAGATAGGATCAGGGGACTCTGAGGTTTCTTCCGCATCCATGTGATTCTATAACTTAAATCTGACCTTCTTCACACTTCAGTCATGCACTCCTCCCTCTTCCTTCCATTTTTGGTTGAAGTTTTCCAAACTCAAGATGATTTCATATTCATGGAAACTTAAAGAAAGGTAAATTTAATTGTTCTTACTATGATCAATGTTTCCTTGAGGATTAGAAACAAAAAAGTTAACAATAATGGTGATTAACAGCAAATGCTTCATTAAGATGCAACAAAAACTCAAATGTAATTATTTTATGGTACTACATTTTTAATGTCTTCAATAGAAAAGTCCTCCATGGGCTGATAGATGTAGGACAATTCCTTTTTAGTACAGTGGGGCTTATAAAAGAAAATATATTCAGCATATTTTTCCAAATTCTGAATCACATTTTGCTACCACCATATCCATCACAGTCACTTTGAGAACCTTCATGCATCAAAGTTATGTTCATATGAAAAGGCCTGCAGTCCAGGTTTATTCAAAAGAAAACCCCCCCACTATTTTTAAACATGAAGTTATCCATTATTCACCATGGCAACTTAGCACCCATTACTTCTGTAACACAGTTACATATGTTTTGGACCGAACTGGTTTATAATCATTAGGGTTACCGAAGCAACCCATAGCATAGCTCAAATAATAACTTCTGATTTCTGAACAACAAATGATCAAGTGAATATCCTGTATGCATGGTTTGTGAAAAAGCCAAAGCTTAGAATTCTCAGAATTACCTAAATATGTTTTAGTGAATGCCTTTGTTATGATCTCTCCGTTGATAATTTGTGAACAAGAAAAAGTGTGAATTTAACTTAATTTATTTCTGCCAAATAACAGTTTAGTCTGCTTTAATTGCTAACTCCTGAGGTTACATAAACCTGGGTTCTAAAACTATTTATATGGCAGCAAGCCCACACTCGGTGCTTTAAAACAAGCAGAACAGCAACCATGAGGTAATTTGGCAGAACCAAAGTAACTAATAATCCTTACATGCACACCACATGGTAACCCAACTGATCCACACTACCAACACATCCAATTTGAAAGAGTAAGGAGCTCTGGACAGATGCAAATTAAAAAACTGCCACATTGTTCCAGTACGGATATGAAAAGGGAGGAGAAACTATAAAAGTAATTACTATCATTATCTAAGGGTGAGATGAAAGATTAATTTCTTTGTCCATTTTGTCTTTGACTTTTCAGCAGAGGCTGCTAACAAAAGCTTCCATTTAATGGCAACCCCAGTGTCACTTTTTTTGTGGCAGGCCCATCCATCCATCCATGGTTTATACCATGTGCATCACCCCAGGATCTGAGCACCTGCCCACCTATTAACAACTGGACTGAGACCAACAGCCCCACTTTCATGAGTTAATCACTCAGCACCTACTCAGAGCTTCATACAGCCCCTCACGAAAAGATGAGGTGATTCTCTCTACTCTCCTGAAAATCAGAATTGTAATGTATTGCTTGCTGTCACGTATTTTACAATATTTGCAGCATAACAAATTTCCCAACACAACTAAATTAATTCAGTGGTCGTTACTTCTCAGCATGATACAAATAGCCTGGTGATTCCTTTTCTAAAAGAACCCAATTTGTTGCTTTCTTCTAATTGATTGAATATTTTGGAATCTCTTATTAAATTCTGGTATTGACTAACCCATTATGCATGTGCACACTTTCATTTTTATGGCCACAATTTCTAATGATATGGAAATAAGTCATTACTATCTTAAAGTACAATAAATATGCATGATTTTAAATACTTAATAAATACCGAGAAAGACATTTTTCAATGTTACTGATGGTCAATTCTCTTCTGAGTCTTTCCTAACAACCAATTAATTGCATATAATGTGGCAGATGCAGGGTTTTTCTTTCCATTGATTCATCCCAGAACTTAATTCATTTTAATTTTCAGCCTGATTGTTTCACAGCCTAATATTGCCATCATCTGCAGTTAAAGGGCCAAATTCTAAACCCACTTACCAGTGATATATTTAGTATTCATTTGAGTGGGAACTGGACTAGCTACTGCCTGCCATGGGAGTGTCAAAACTACTAGCTGCCACCCTGTTCTGCCTTATACCAGGCATTGGAGTCATATACTCATTTGTTCACATTCTGTCCCACTTTCAGCCCATGAATGTTTATAAATTCTATACAAAAAGGCATTGCTCCAACTGGATGGATTGAGAGAACTCTGACAGCTGACTTGTCTCTTAAGAGACAAGTTCTGTCTCTAGATGTAAGTTCTCTCAGGCAGAATAGACCCTAACATTGGACATAGATACTGAAAGGAGTGTGGAAGTGTCCGTGTGCCTTTAATATACCCAACACCACACAAGTTTTAGACATTACAAAACTTGCACTATTCCCTTTGCAAGTTCCTAACAAAACTGAATTTATTCTAGATCTGTGCAGTGAATTTTCATATTATTATGTAGTGTTTTGTGGGTGCTTTTACAAATTGACTGATTGTTGAGGATACATTTCAAAGGAAGGGTTCTGCACTCTTAGGTGAAAAACAGTTTTCAGCAGCTCTAATTATGACTAATTTCAATGGCAAAATAATTTTAATGTGAGCGTATCAAGACTCCAAAACCATTTCATCATGATGCATTATTAGAATGTAGTTTTGTGCCATCCTTGGGACGATACCAACATAATCTCAGATTTCAATAGCAAAATGATTTCAGCACATATTTCTGGAGGCCATATCGGCTAAGTAGGTACATTCAAAAAGCCTGAGCCTGAATCTATTCCAATCTTTGCAGGTTAGTCTAAACTGCATAGATTGAACCGAGAACCAAAGGAATAGACATTCACTTTTGATTCTGGAAATGCAGCCACATGCCTGCAGTGGCTCAGGCTAGAAGCTTGGAGGTGGTAGAACAAGCTCTCCCTTCACTTCAGCAGTGGCAGGAAGGGTGGAGGGAAGCTGGGAGGGAAGCCCTCCAGGCATTTCCCCCATCCTTGCTTGAGCTGAGAGGGATCCCCTCTCAGGGAAGGGGGTGGCTAGGCCCTAGCAGGCTGCTGAGTACGACTGGGGGAGCAGAGTTTAAACCCCCATACTGGCTTGCATGGACCACAGCTAGTGTGTGCCTGCAGGGGAAGGTGAGAGGCAGCGCCTGCCAGGCTTTTCCCCACTTCCCCCTTGAGTGGGGGTTGTGGGGGGCAGGCATGGCCAGTCTCCAGCCATGGGCCAGCACCCTGAGGCAAAGGTGGGGGAAGGAGGAGGGATAAATCTCCTCTCCCCCCCTACTCTCACCAGTATGGTACCCCAGTCAAGCACTGAGCGGGGAAGCCTGGCAGGGGCTGCTGCACTGCTGCCAGGCAGACTCCAGCTGGGGACCCATGCCAGTGGGAGAGGGGAGGGAGGAGGAATTAACCCCTCCTCTGTCCCCTGCTTTGCCTGAGGGTGCCGGCCAAGGATCTCGCCACACACTCTGCCCCCCCGAGTGGAGAAAAGCCTGGCAAGGGCTGCAGTCCAAAGTAGGGTTTCCCAACCCCACCCCTTCTCAGCCAGCTGGAGCAACACATCTATGATGTAAGATAACTCCTTGTACCTCTCATATATGACCCTATGTGCAGTGATAGATGCTGCAGGGTGATGTGGATGAGTGAAGGAGGCTGCTGAAAAGGAAGTTTTTCTTTTGTAAAAATATCTCCACTCAGATCTGTATTAATTTAAAATGTGTATGGTAAATTAATCTAAAATGTGCTGAGTTTGGTGTGGTCCATCTCTCTCAATTTCAACTTCTTGCATAAATTCAAGTAAAAAGAAGAAAATAAATTTGTATATTACAGATGAAGTGAGAGAGAACACATGCATTCACATCTGTATGAAAAAGAGAGAGAGTGTTGAAAGGGAAGGAAGATGAAGAATGGAAGAAGATGCTTTCTGGCAGGTGATACAAGTACTAGGTGATGGGCAAAGCAGTGTGAGAAGGAGGTGTGAAAAAGATCCTAGCTAGTAGTAAAGCTGTACTAGGCTAGGGATAGACATTCAAGAAGCCTGAGCCTGAATTGATTCAATCTTTGCAGGTTAGTCTAACCTGGCTAGGCTGAACCAGTTTGTAATCTCACAGACATCCCCACTGCACTGAAGAAATGCCAGCACATGTCTGCAGTGGTTCCGGCTAGAATCCAGGGGAGCGCTAGAGCAGCTCTCCTTCCTCTTCCATAACGCTGAGCTGATGGGGGGAGGCATGGCTAGGCCCCAGCAGGACGCTCTGATTAGGAAGGTGTTCTCCCCCTCACCCCCCTCGCTCTTGATAACAGCAGAGAGTTACATAGGGAGTCGTTAGCATTTATCAACCCATCAAACAAAACAACAGCCTCTCTCATTAGTTCAAACTCTTCTTAAACAACTTTTTCCAAGGAAGGAATGGAAAGACATTACCAGCTACCTGTTGATTCTCTCCAAAAAGCCCTAAGCTGACACTATCCTGTCTGCCTTTGTCTTGTCTCCCACAGTATGGCCTCTAGCCAGCAGGTGGTATACTAGCTAATGCTGAGAGGTGTCTGTGTAAGGCAGAGTGGAGGGGGGAATCTCTGCTCGAGCAGGGAGTGGGTAGGGGGGAAAGAGCAGGAGGAAGCCAGGGAGATACCACTGTACTGCAGTCTCTGCCAGGCTGCAGCCAGGTAGCAGAGGGGAGGGAGCAGAGATCCCTGACAAGGGTTGCAAAGCAACTGAGATGCTGGGGAACTCTGATTTAACTTAAACCAGGAAGAGATCTTGGACAGACATTGTATAAACCAGTTTGACCCAAATCAGTTAAGTTGGATACTATTTTCAACCAGATTTATCTCAAATTGGTTTTGCCATTTTCAAACTGGTTTATGTGCACTAAACATTTGTTCTATTACAGGTTTAAACCACTTTTTGATCACTTAAACTGGTTTGTGTGTAATATCTGTCCCTAGCCCTAGTGTTTAGAGGTTTACTGTGAATGGGAACGGTTTTAAGAATGTACTAGCTAGGCTCTGGGGTTGACCAGCTGACATCCAGCTGAGCACTCAGTGATTCTAGGCCATGTTACTTATTGAAAGAAAAGTCTAGGAACCTTTTTATAAACTTCATTAAAGGTATTAAACAAATGAAAATACAAGCAGATATTTTCTTATATGCTTATAATAAAAACTAACCTACTACTAACAATGCTGCATTAAATGAAGAACTAAGCAATACAATTTTTCATACCAAGCTTGATCTGCTAGCAGAAATAGTGGATTTGAATCAAATAATAAATTAGTTAAATCTGCCAGTTAGTAAAGCAAATAATCCATCTGTATTAATCCTAAAGAGAAATGTAATATTAAAATGTCTAAGATCTGAATTGACTGCAATTGGTAAAGTAGGATATAACACCAAATTATTGATTTAGGTTTGAGCCACAACCTCAATGTCAATTCAAGTTTCCTTCCTATATTTAAACTTGTGATGGATAACCTCTCACTGGCTGTCCTCTACCACAGATAGTACATACTTTATTGAACACTCTAATGAACAGAAATCGAGCAACTTTTCACCAATTTATGGGTGGCAGCTTTAAGTTTCTTAGGATTCTACACGCAGCATGGAAGACTTTTGAATATTTTCTGAGGCAGGATTTAGAATTCTTAAACAGAGGAAGTGTTCATATGCATGCCCAGAAGCAGGCTAAAACAATAACAAAAATGCTAGAATTTCTCCCACTTACAAAAAGACAATTAAAAAAGAAAATAAAGTGCAAAGGTAATGGGATTCATAGACTTTCCTGCCTTTCTTGTGAAATGGGAACTGGCACTACCAGACAGCTGGTTGAGGAACCGGAGAGCAATGTTGGCAGGACTTTGGGATACAGGAAGACTAGATAAAGCTTGGGGTAAAGTTACATATTATGCTTAGACCAGACTAAATCTGTGGAGTGTTAAGTGGTGCTACAGTTAGAAAATGCTGTGAGCAGTTGCATGTTAACGGTTAATACCATTTATTGCCTGCACAGCTCTAAGCTTACCACTAGAAGGCTGTCGAGCAGGGGCGTGGCTAGTAGCCAGGACACGAGAGCCCTATCCCTGCTTAGGGGAAGAGGTAGGAAGCAGGGCTGGGAGCAGTGCATCCTGGGATGCCAAAGGACTGGAAATTGCTTGTTTTATCTCCATGGAGCAGACTGAAGCTACCCTAACACAAGCTAGGTAGCATGGCCCAGAGTTAAACCTTGCCTAAAGCAATGTTATTTTGTGATGCTCAGAGGGAACTTAGCATGAGTCAATGAGATTTAAATGTGCAGATGCTCATGTTTTAAGTAACCTTAGCATAGTTTAAATGCAACGTGCAACTTCAACTTTATTTGTCGTTATCCCTTGACTACTCCTAAACTAGCATTAGGGTCAGAACTATAGCTTCTTCTTATATGGCTACGAGTTAAGGCTCTCACTCTTAACCTTGATTTTTTTTTATGGTTATTAGCACTGTCCTACGCCTTCAGGCCAAGGCATAACAGAGCATCTACACCCTATTACAGGTATAACATGGTTATTTTTTTAAACACACATTCTCCACCCTCACCAAAGGCAGTGACTGGGGCTCCTGCCCTAAATTGTACCACCATCAGGTACCCTACTACCTTCAGGCAAATTAGGTACAAATACATCTGATACTTGAAAACACGACCTTGTTAGTTGTAATTACACAATAATTTAGGCTATATCAATTGGTAAAAGTTTACTTAAACAGTTTTTAAAAATATTCTGTAGAGCATACAACAGACGCTGTAAAATTGTGATCCTCCCAAAAGTATCAAAAGGAAGATAAGCACCACAGACTACTTTTGAAATTAAAGGTCCCATACTAGAGTAGAAAGAACTTAAGCTGACATCCAGCACTCTTATAGGAAGGGTCTGCAATTCTATTAAATCACTGTAAAGTAGTGAGACAATTGGTTTAAAGATTTCAGGAAAAAACCCACCAGCCACTCAAAATGCACACATCAGCAACATTAGGAATAAATGTGGACATCCTATGACAGAGGTCACCATCTTTGCCTGCAAGCAAGACAGATTAGCAGTTTAAAGGACTGGTCTGTGACAAGGTCTGTATCCTTGTGTACACTAGTTCCCACACATTTTTTTTATTTTCAATTCAATTCCTATTAAATTAATGGAAGCTACCTGAAGAAAACTAATTGCTGAGGGAACTACAAAAACACTTCAGGCCCTTCGTTTTCAAAAATGTTGTTGTTAAGAGGGTGAAGCAAGTTGCTGAGCCATTTTGTGACACTGAGGGCCCAGATGAAAGAAACTAAGGGCCAGAGAGTCAGGGTACTGTGCTTGGAAGAGTCTCACCTCTGGTGATGCTACTGTTGTGGTAGCAGCTGCCACATAAGCAGCCTGTACACCAACAGTAGCAGAAGTAAGATGCTCCTTCCCCACTCCCTTCCCAATAACGTTAGGTGTCTCTGTGCTGGACAGTTTGTACCAACCAAATAAATCACTAGGTTGATAACATGGTAGTATGTCTCTCTGACAGACAGACACGCACAAAAAGTGTAAGGACTTTCCATGATATACAGGGTGATTCTACAAATGAGGCCCAAATTTCCTTTCTGTTTCTGCATTATATAGTTTCTGGTTTATACAAATTAAGTATACATAACTTCCCAAAAGGCATGCTGGAACTGTAGAATTTTTTTTTTAAATGTGAATAGGTCTCCAACTCCCAGTAGCGTAGGGACATGGATGGGCCTCTCAGGCAAAGGACTAGTGGTGACTCCTGCTTTTTTTTTTTACTTCCCTCCTCAAGTTGGCACCTACAGCAGTTGCCCCATTTGCCCTGCCATAGTTATGCTACTGCCAGCTCTTACAGATGCTTTCTTCAACAAGTCTTACTGTATGTGATGAGGATGTCTTTATGGCAGGGGTACCTCCGTAAAGCTATTTGTGTTGTAAACAAGCTTCAAATAAAAATTGATTCCACCCCCATTGGTACTTTATTCTTACCAATTTACAGTGTAATTTTGCACTTACATTTGTGTGTTAAAACTGCTGTTCAAAGCAGGCCTGCTGAGTACCAAAATATAAAAGGGAAGTTGTATGCATCTGTCTACAAAACAGGAAAAACAGAAGAATAAAGCACAGCTTCTTTACATACATGGCTGAGTGAATGTATGATTGGCATTTTTCTAGGACATCAGTTCCAACTTCTGCTAGCCTGGCATTTTTTAAATTATATTTTGAGTCAGGAATTCTATAGAAGGTTTGAAGTAATTTCTGGAGACTGACCCAAGACCTCAAATATCCTGCTGACTTTGAATCAGTGGACTTTTCAAGCCTGAAATTACTGAAATACAGAGGTTCTTTGTTTACATGAGTGTAATCTCGGGTTACAATCTTTGCCTTGACAAAATAAGATAAGGTCTTTGTAGTGTTCTCCACCATATAGCTGGTAAGTAGCCCAAAAACACTATTGGATATTTTGGGGTTGGCAAGGGTCTTACTAATTTTGGTTTTCTACTTAAATCTTCAAAAGATCTCAGTAATATTTTGGGATGGGGAAACTGTTTTCCATCTAACTTTCATCATTGTATACCAGCACTGTATACCTAGACTTCTAAAAGGACTTTGATTTGTTATCCCATGCTGTTCTCATGGGAAAATTGGAGGATTGCAGGCTTAACTGCTTAACAGTTAAGTGGGTATGAATTTGCTGCAGGGTAGAATCCAGAGATTTCTAATGAATGGATCTGCGTTGTCTTGGAGAGAAGTGGCCAGTAGTGTCCCTCAGGGGTCTGTGTTTGGTCCAGTGCTTTTCGACATATTTATCAATGATTTGGATGTGGGGGTGAAGAGCTCACTAGCCGAGTTCACAGATGACACCAAGTTATGGGGGAGCATGGTCATGCTTGAAGATAGACTGCAGATACAGACAGACATAGACAGGCTGGCAAGTTGGGTGGATCAGAGCCAGATGAAGTTCAACATTGAGAAGCATAAAGTGCTCCATATGGGGCCAAACAACCCCCAACATACTTACAGGCTTGATGGTGCCAAACTGACTAGCACCACAACTGAAAGGGACCTAGGAGTAATAATAGACCATAGTATGAACATGAGCTGTTTATATGATGCTGTAGCCAGCAAGGCAGACAATGTTCTGGCATGCATCAACCAATGCATCTCAAGCAAAACCAAGGAAGTGATTCTTCTGCTTTACTCAGCATTGGTAAGACCACAGCTGGGGTACTGCATCCAGTCCTGGGCGCTGCACTTCAACAAGGATGTGGAAAAGCTTGAGACAGTCCAGAGAAGAGCCACCCATATGATCAGAGATTTGCAAGGCAAGCCATACGATGAAAGGATGAGGGACTTGGGCCTCTTCAGCCTAAAAAAGAGAAGGCTGACAGGGGACTTGGTAGCAGGTTACTGCTACATCAGGGTAACACACCAAGGGCTTGGCAACCAACTGTTCACCAGGGCACCCTTGGGGAAAACCAGGAGTAATGACCACAAGCTCCTGGAAGACCATTTCAGGCTTAACACTAGGAAAAATTCCTTCAGTCAGGGTGCCCAGACTGTGGAATAAACTCCCTCCAATCACCTACCCTGGAGAGCTTCAAAAGGAGACTGGACAGTCACCTTTCTGGGGTCACCTGACTCCAGTTGTCTTTCCTACCTAGTATGGGGGGCTGGACCCGATGATCTTGCGAGGCCCCTTCCAGTCCCTTACAGTCTATGAATATTTTCACATCAAATATAGTTTGTGACATTTTAAAGAAATGTACTCTTACTTTCCAGAAAAGGAAACTAATTATATACATTTTTCATGCTTATGATGCTGAGGCCTCCTCTAGCGTTCACAGGAACCACACAATTAACTGGTTAATTGAGCAGTTACCCTGAGACCAGTTAGATGTACAAAGGAGCCATCAAACCATAAAAAGCTCCAACCAGTTATAAAGTTAGACCTTGAAAACATGTACTGTGTAACTGGTTCCTGTTGAACTTTAATTTGCATGTGTAAATTAAGCATCTCCCCTGTGGCTGGAAGCTCCCTCAGCTGATGGGGTCTCAGCTGAAGAAGTACACCATGCCCAGCTGGAGCTGGGAGCCCTGCTGCTGAAGCTGCCAGGATCCAGCTAGGTCCTGGCAGTCAAGGGTTGTGGCTACTACAGGGGTGTGAAACCCCCAGGACTAGGACTGGGGGACTGTGGCTGTCTTGGGGTGCTAGAAACCACTAAGGCTGAAGGATTGCAACAACCATGATTCCCTAACCTCCATGGTTTCATATACCCCCACAGCTGAGGGATTGCAGAAGCTGCAGTCCTTCAGCCCCAGGGCTGTGTGGGGCACCTGGGAGCTGGAAGTCCCTTCAGTTGAGGCTTTCAGCTGTAGGAACCTGCTTGCTGGTGCAGAAGCCCAGGATTGGGTTCCCCCGTACTGGCAATAAAACACAATTGGATTTAATGCACAATCCCAAAACCACACCTCCTGCCATGCATGTGTGCCATAGCAGGAGGTATGATTTTGTGGATTGTGCATTAGACCCCATCATGCCTTAACTTGTACATGCAGAGAAGCCCTGAAACACTTCCCTTGTGGAAACAGCCTGAGCCCCTGTGAGAGCTTGTGCACTAGCAGCTTCAGCAGCACTTTGAGCAAAACCATGCCACTGTGGCCACTTGATCTCATCCCCTCTGGGCCCAAACACAGCCCACACCAGTAATGGAACTCATCAACCCCAGCCCACCAGCATCTAGCCCCAACCAGACTCACCTGACCTTCACCGGAACTGGGTCTGTTGGCTTGTGCTGGAGAAGTAAAAATCCATTGCAGTCTGCTGGAGGCTTGAAAAGATAGTAGACAGGTTCCAGGCCTGCTGTCTTCCAGCCTGGCAGCTGGGAAGGAGGATGTATTGTGTGGGAGGTGAGGGCATGAGCCCTTGGACTGACCACCAAATAAGCCTTTACCTGTGCCTTAAGCCACTGTCAGCAGTCTCCAGGCAGAAAGGGGAGCCTCTAAGGCATGCAAGAATGTGCACATGGCAGGGCCCATGAGTTTTATCAATGGGGCAGGGTGTCTGCAGGACTCACTCAGACCCTGTAACGTTTCTACAGTTTTCCACCAGTAGGATTTCCAACTGCTCAAACTAAAACTGCTAAACTTCCACCAGTTCATTTGAAGGCTTGCATGCGTCTCTTGTCTCCCCCTATCAGTTCATGAAATATCCTGTATTAACGGTCTCCCTGTGTAACAAACGTTTTTCAATCTTATCCTAACCCGCTCAGAGTCCATGGGAAATAAAAGAAATATCCATGAGTTGCTCTCAGCTAATGATGGCCTTTTTATACTCATTCTAAAGATATTCCTTTCTTTCCACAGCACCCTATTCCATTCCATCTCTTCACAAGGTATGACTTTCCCCTGATCTGCCTCCCTTTGTCATTTTTGCATTATCAGACTGGAAGTTATTTGGAAGAAGAGTAATTTCTACTGACATGTTTTCAGAATGTCAAGAACAATGGGGCCTGGATCATAATGTTGGTTGTCTGAGACTCATAAAACAGACTCCTGCATGTCCCAATTCTCACTTCTTAATTCTCTCTCTTAGTCAGTTTCTAATTTAAAAAAAAAGTTATATGGTAGAAACAACTACATAACTCACATTCTAGTTTAGTTTGTTTTACCATATTTGCTAGAATCCAAGACAAAGTTTTCCCCCTCATTCAGCATGGAAAGAAAAGCCCCTTATTTCAGATGCAAGTACAAGCAGGGTGGGGAGAGAGGGGAGAGAGGGGCAGTGGCAGCAGCTCCAACTCCAAGACAAGGGTCAAATTGAAGCCAGGCACTGCTCACCCTTACCCCATTCCATATGCCCCCCAAAGCTTCTGCTCCCCTCTGCCTTTCCTCCCCACCACTGCTCACTTTACCCTTAGGGCTCTGGCTCCTTCTGGGGGCAGGGAGCATGTGCTGCCTCCATCTGCAGCCCAGCCAATAGTGGTGGTCGTGGCAGTTCTGGGAAGCAGAGGGAATGCAGCAGCAGGGGAAGAATATGGGAGGAAGGGAAAGTAGTTGGCAGAGGGGCAGGTGCCCAAAATACATGCACTACAGGGAGAGGCAGGCATCAGAGGATGCAGGCATGGAGGGGAAGGAAGTGTCAAGTGGCAGGGGGAAGTTGCAGGGAGCCAGGCAGGATGAGCTGGGCCATACCCCCTGCCCTGGCAGAGCTGAGTTGGGACCAGGCTAAGTCCTCTTCACCCCATGTGGTTTCATCAGGGCCAGCCAGCCCCCTTTTTCATCATAGAATTATAGAAAGTTGGGATTAGAAGGAACCTCAGGAGGTCATCCAGTCCATCCCCCTGCTCAAAGCAGGACCATCTCCAACTAAATCATCCCAGCCAAGTCCTTGTCTAGCCTTGTCCTAAAAACCTCTAAGAATGGAGATTCTACCTCCCTGGGTGACCAGCTCCAGTGCTTTACTACCCTCTTCATGGGAAAATTTTTCCTTACATCTAATATAAACTTCCCTTGCTGCAACTTGAGACCATTGCTCCTTGTTCTATCATCTGCTCCTACAGAGAGCAGTCTAGCTCCATCCTCTTTGGAACTACCTTCAAGTAGTGAAAGCTGTTGTTAAAATCCTGACAGTCTTTTCTTTTCCACCCTAAATAAGCCCAATTCCCTCAGCCTTTCCTCAGAAGTCACATGCCCCAGCCCCCTCACCATTTTTGTTGCCCTCTGCATGACTTTTTCCAATTTGTTAGCATCCTTTCTGTAGTGGGAGGCCCAAAACTGGACACACTACTCCAGATGTGGCCTCACCAGTGCCAAACAGAAGGAAAGAATCACTTCCTTCACTCTGCTGGCAACACTCCTGCTAATGCAGCCCAGTATGCCGTTAGCTTTCTGCACAAGGGCACACTGCTGACTTGTACTCAGCTTATTGTCCACTGTAACCCCCAGGTCCTTTTCTGCAGAGCTGCTGCTTCACCAGTTGGTTGCCAGCCTGTACCAGTGCATGGGATTGTCTTAAGTACAGGTCTTCACACTTCTCCTTATTAAACCTTGTGAGATTTCTTTTAGTCTAATACCCTAATTTGCCAAGGTGTCTCTGAATCCTAGTCCTACCCTCCCGTGCATCTACTACTCCCCCCACAGCCTGGTGTCTTCTGTAAACTTGCTGAAGGTGAATTCCATCCCATCTTCCAGGTCGTCAATGACTATATTGAGCAAAACTGGCCCCAGAACTGACCCCTGGGGCACTCCAGCATCAAGTGGCTGCCAATTAGACATCCAGCCATTGATCACTGCCCTCTGAGCCCAATGCTCCAGCCAGTTTTCCATCTACTTTACAGTCCATTCATCCAGCTTGTACTTCCTTAGTTAGCCTGCAAGAATATGAGGGAGACCATATCAAAAGTCTTACTAAAAAATCAAGGTACATAACATCTATTGGTCCCCCCCATCCACATAGCCAGTCACCTCATCATAGAAGGCAATCAGGTTGGTCAGGCATGACTTAGTGAAAGGCTAGGGGTTTCACACTCCTCTGTGGCAGCCACACCCCTTGGCTGCCAGGACCTAGCTGGGTCCTGGCAGCTTCAGTTGCAGGACTCCCAGCCCCAGTTGGGCATGGTGCACCTTTTCAGGTGACAGCCCTTTGTGAACCCATGCCAACTGTTCATAATCACCTTCTTCAAAGCACTTCTAAGTGCTTAGACATGGATTCCTTGAGGACCTGCTCCATTTTTCCAGGGACTGAGGTGAGGCTGACTGGTTTGTAGTTCCTGGGAACCTCCTTTTTCCCTTTCTTAAGGATGGGCACTATATTTGTTCTTTTCCAATCATCAGGAACCTCTCCCAACTGTCATGAATTTTCAGATGATGGCCAGCAGCTCTGCAACTGCAACAGCCAACTCCTTCAGCACCCTTGGGTGCATTATATCTAGCCAATACACTTCTACATTTCCAGCTTTTTAAAATAGTAACCAACCCAGGTAAAGGCAAGCCTTGGCACAGCTGCTAGCTGGCTAGTTGGTGGCACGTGGAGACACTATTAAAAAAAAAAAGTTTAAGTTTTTATTCCAGGCTATTTCAAGAGACTCAGAAGGAGGTAATGCCTAAAGAGGCCTCAGGAAGAGCTATTAGCACCAGAGTAAACCCCCTGCTTTTGCAGCTCTCGCTGTACCACTGCCAGTGGAGCAGACTTCCCCGCTTCTTCCTCTCTGCCTGGCCTGCCTTGATGCATTTTCCCCCAGGCTGTTGGGAGTAGGTGCCTGTGTGTGCATGAGTGAAGGATGAGAAGCAGGATGGCACTGGCAGGGGTGGGGGGCATCATGCCCCATCATGCCAGGCGCAGCCAGTTGAGGGGTAGGGAGCAGCAGCATCACCCTGGCTCCTTGTGGATGCTGCAGCTGTACCACAGCCACTTGGTTGAAGAGAGCCCAAGGTGAAAGCAGTGGGGCTGGGATTGCACTGCCCCCATTCCCCTCTGATCCCCACCTGTTGTGCTGCCTCCTACAAGCTGCAGAAAAGCTGCAGCCCCAGGGCAGGGAGCCCCATCCAGCCCAGCATGGCATGGCATCTCTCCACCTCCGGAGGACGCAGCTGGCTGATGGGTAGACTAAAGGTTGGGGCCTTGAGGGGCTGCACTGAAGGCCGAGGGCCCTGGGAAGCACAAGGTCTGCGGTGGGCCTGGGGCAGCATTGGGATGGTTTGTTCTGCAGCCCTGCAGCATGTACATCTGTATGTGTGCATGTGCATCTATGTCTGGTTGAGTGAGCGAGCGAGCGTGCGTGTGCAGGTCTTGTTCTCTGTCTGTGTATGCGTGTGTGTCTGGTTCTCTCTCTCTCTCCCCTCCTTTTTTTCTTTTCTCCTCTATTTTTCTCCCCTCTTTCCCCCCTTTATCTTTCATCCCCTCTCTCTTTCATCATCCCAACATAGATTTCATAGACATTAGGGCTGGAAGGGACCTCGGGAGATCATTGAGTCCAGCCCCCTGCCCAAAGGGCAGGAAGTCAGCTGGGGTCATAGGATCCCAGCAAGATAAGCATCCAATTTACTCTTGAAGGTGTTCAATGTAGGTGCTTGAACCACCTCCGCTGGCAGACTGTTCCAGACCTTGGGGGCTCGGACAGTAAAGAAATTCTTCCTTATGTCCAGCCTGAAACGGTCTTGCAGGAGTTTGTGACCGTTCGACCTCGTCATCCCTTGGGGCGCTCTGGTGAACAAACGTTCCCCCAGATCCTGGTGGTCACCCCTGAGAAACTTATAGGTGGCCATCAGATCACCCCTGAGCCTACGCTTTTCCAGGCTAAAGAGTCCCATGGCTCTCAGCCTGTCATCGTAAGATCTGTTTTCCTGACCTCTGATCATACGCGTGGCTCTCCTCTGGACTCTCTCAAGCTTCTCCACATCCTTTTTGAATTGTGGAGCCCAAAACTGGACGCAGTACTCCAGCTGCGGCCTCACCAAGGCCGAGTACAAGGGGAGAATGACATCCCAGGATTTGCTCGAGAAGCATCTATAGATGCAAGCCAGCGTTTTGGTCACTTTACTAGCCGCAGCATTGCATTGGAGGCTCATGTTTATCTTGTGGTCAACGATGACCCCCAAGTCCCTTTCTTCTGTAGTGCTATCCAACGTAGCACTGCTGAGCCTATAAGGAAGCTGCAGGTTTTTCCTCCCAAGGTGGAGAACCTTGCATTTTTCGTTGTTAAACACCATCAGGTTCTCATCCGCCCATTTGTTGAGCTTGTCCAGGTCAGCCTGGATCACCCGCCTATCTTCTGGCGTGGATGCTTTGCCCCAAAGTTTGGTGTCATCGGCAAACTTGGCCAGTCCACTCCTGACTCCAATGTCCACATCATTAATGAAGACGTTGAACAGTATGGGTCCCAGGACAGAGCCTTGGGGGACCCCACTGGTCACAGGGCACCATGATGAGTGACTGCCATTAATTACAACCCTCTGGGTCCGACCATGGAGCCAGTTTCCTAGCCAGCGGATTGTGGTGGAGCCAAGGCCACAACTGGGCAGTTTGGCCAAGAGGTGATCGTGGGATACCAGATCAAAGGCTTTTTTGAAGTCAAGCTATATGACATCAATCTCTTCTCCCTTGTCCAGGTGATAGGTCACCTGGTCATAGAAGGAAATGAGATTGGTCAAACAAGACCTACCCGCAACAAACCCACGCTGACTATCCCTTAGAATGTTAGCCTGGGCCAGTCCCTCAAGGATGGCCTCCTTAATAAACTTTTTTAAGATCTTCCCCAGGATAGAAGTCAGGCTAATGGGCCTGTAGTTAGCCGGATCCACTCTCCTCCCTTTCTTGAAGATTGGCACCACATTGGCCTTCTTCCAGTCTTCAGGCACTACACCAGAGCGCCAGGAGTTTTCAAAGATCCGTGCCAGGGGCTGGGCTATGACGCTCGCCAGCTCCTTGAGTACCCTGGGGTGCAGATTGTCAGGGCCGGGTGACTTGAAGGTTTCCAGCTTCTCAAGGTGTTCCTTCACGAAGTCAGCAGTTATGGAGGGTAGGGGATCCCCCTCACCCGGATCTCCCTGTCCCATAGCAGGCATGGGTGCCCCATGGGACTGATGAAAGACTGACACAAAGTCCCTATTTAATAGGTTGGCTTTTCCCTGGGCATCAGTTGTCAGTTGCCCCATCTGGTTTAGCAGAGGTCCAACATTGCCCTTGCTTTTCCTCCGGCTCCCCACATCTGAAAAAGGATTTTTTGTTGTCCTTGATGCTTGAAGCTAGGTTCTCCTAGGTCCTGGTGCACACCCTTGATGTACCTATAGGCTGCCACCAAGTCCCCCCTGAGTCTGCCTTTGCAAGCTGAAGAGAGTCTCTTACCTCTCTCTCCTCATAGGGCCTGTGCTCTTGACCTTTTATTGTGTGTGTGTGGCTCTCCTCTGGACTCTCTCAAGCTTCTTCACATCCTTTATAAAGTGTGGAGCCCAGAATTGGATGCAGAATTCCAGCTGCAGCCTTACCAAGGCTGAATAAAGTGGAAGGACGACATCCTGGCTCTTGCTTGAGACACATTGGTAGATGCAAGCCAGGGTTTGGTTTGCTTTGCTGACTGTGGCATTGCATTTTGGCTCATATTCATCTTGTGGTCAGTCGTGACTCCCAAGTCTCTTTTGGTAGTGGTGCTGGTGAGTGTAGCACTGCCAAGCCTATAGGTATGTGGGTTCTTTCTCCTGAGGTGGACCACCTTGCACTTTTCTCGACGTTGAAAGTTATCGGGTTTAGATCTGCCCAGTTTGCAAGCCTGTCCAAGTCTGCCTGAATCCTCAGCTTATCCTCTAGTGTGACCATGCTTCTCCATAACTTGGTGTCATCTGCAAACTTAGCCAGTCTGCTTCTGACACCTGAATCCAGGTCATTTATGAATGTTAGAGTACTGGTCCAAGGACTGAACCCTGAGGGATGCCACTGGTCACCATGCACCATGTTGACTCGGTTCTATCCATTGACTTTAACTATTTGGGTCTGACCACAGAGCCAGTTCCCCAGCCATTGTACCATAAGGTTATCTAGGCCGCAGCTCCCAAATTTTGTTATGAGGACATCATGGGAGACCAAATCAAAGGCTTTTTTTAAAACTCAAGTAAATGACATCAGCCTTTGAAATCCAAATAAATTACATCAGTCTATGATGCGTCACCTAGTCATAAAAGGAAATGGAGGTTGGTCAGGCAAAACCTACTTGTAACTAAGCTGTATTGGCTGTCTGGCAGAATGATGACTTCTGTTAACCTGCTGTTAATGATTCTTTAATAATTTTTTCCAGAGATTCAGGCAGTCTATAGCCCCAAGATATGCAACTGACAATCTCTTGAATGACCCTTGGGTTTTAAATGCCAGTCCCTGCCACCAGCTGTGCAGCAAGGGGCAGCATTTTAAAGCCCAGGGGTGAGAACCTGAATGTGGAAGTCACCACCATCCACTCACCAGACCAAAGTCTTGAGTTCTGGCTGTTGTGACTAAGCTTCCTATAGCAGGAGTCTACACCCTAGTGAAAGCTGGGGACTGCTGCCTTGCTAATGCAAATGAAGGAGATTGCTTCAAATCTGTGGCAATAATGGGTCTTCATCAGGCAGTACAAAGAGAAACATCTACTGTTACAAGAATGACCAGCCCCACTTAGGATAAGCTTAGCATTTAACCAACTTCACAGATGCTTGTGCTCCTTTCAGGTATTGCTCAAAGAAGTGTCTATTAATAAATAACGGTCTAGTGTAATATAGCCTCAGAAGCTATTTTAAGGTAGTGGTGTTCAACTTTTCTCACCAAAGTGGGCAGATGGCTGATGCACAGTCTGTCTGTGGACTGGATCTGGCACATGGCCCTGATCTTGGCACTCAGGCACCTGAGGTGGGTCTACATCTGGCCATGTGGAGAGGGACAGGAAAATGTGCAGGAAGACTACCAAGTATGGCAGAAGACCCGCTTGGCTTAGCAAGGAACTCTTGCTAGAGTTTTAGAGTGATCTAAAACTCAAAGCTTACAATTGGAAACTTGGACAAATAACCAGGGAGTACAAGAGTATTACACAGGCATGCAGGGAAGGCCAAAGTGCAGTGAGTTGCAGCCAGGAATAGATGTGAAGGGTAGCAGCAAGGGTTTCTATAAGTATGTCAGCAACAAGAAGATGATCAGGGGAACTGTGGTTGCTTGCCGAATAGGCGAGGCAACCTAGTGACAGATGATGCAGAAAAGGCTGAAGTACACAATGCCTTTTTTACATCAGGCTTCATAGGCAAGGTCAGCTCCCAAAGTACTGCACTAGGCAGCACGGTTTGAGGAGGAGGTGAGCATCTAACATTAGCAAAAGAACAGGTTAGGGCAGGGGTAAGCAATGTTTTTGGCTGGAGTGCCAACACCCCTCCCCCCCCCCCCCCCCAAAAAAAAATATCTACATTGTAAGGTGTCCGAGTGCTGGCATACCACAAAAACAAAGCTAGGGTGGGGGCTTCATAGTAGGATGAACTGCATATTAATATAATTAATCATAAATGTGTCTTTTACTGTAAAAAAAACTAAAAAAACCCCCCAGGTTTTCTACAAATTGTAAACCTGGTGACAATAAATAAAACTTCATGTACTACCTTTGTTGTGTATTGTTTTTTGCTTAAGCAGGCTGACCTGGATAAGCTCAGCAAATGGGCAGACGAGAACCTCATGGTGTTTAACACCAAAAAATGCAAGGTTCTCCACCTTGGGAGGAAAAACCCGCAGCTTCCTTATAGGCTCGGCAGTGCTACGTTGGATAGCACTACAGAAGAAAAAGACTTGGGGGTCATCATTGACCACAAGATGAACATGAGCCTCCAATGCGATACTGCGGCTAATAAAGCGACCAAAACGCTGGCTTGCATCCATAGATGCTTCTCGAGCAAATCCTGGGACGTCATTCTCCCCTTGTACTCGGCCTTGGTGAGGCCGCAGCTGGAGTACTGCGTCCAGTTTTGGGCTCCACAATTCAAAAAGGATGTGGAGAAGCTTGAGAGAGTCCAGAGGAGAGCCACGCGTATGATCAGAGGTCAGGAAAACAGATCTTACGATGACAGGCTGAGAGCCATGGGACTCTTTAGCCTGGAAAAGCGTAGGCTCAGGGGTGATCTGATGGCCACCTATAAGTTTCTCAGGGGTGACCACCAGGATCTGGGGGAACGTTTGTTCACCAGAGCGCCCCAAGGGATGACGAGGTCGAACGGTCACAAACTCCTGCAAGACCGTTTCGGGCTGGACATAAGGAAGAATTTCTTTACTGTCCGAACCCCCAAGGTCTGGAACAGTCTGCCAGTGGAGGTGGTTCAAGCACCTACATTGAACACCTTCAAGAGTAAATTGGATGCTTATCTCGCTGGGATCCTATGACCCCAGCTGACTTCCTGCCCTTTGGGCAGGGGGCTGGACTCGATCTCCCGAGGTCCCTTCCAGCCCTAACGTCTATGAAATCTATGAAATCTGTTCACCAGGGCTCCCCAAGTGAAAACAAGGTCAAAACAGTCAAGCTGCTGGAAGACCATTTTAGACTGGACATAAGGAAAAACATCTCTACTGTCTGAGTCTCCAGAGTCTCCAGAATGCAAGCACCTACTCTGGACATGTTCAAGAAACATTGGATAATTATCTTGATGGGGTCATCTGACCCCAGCTGACTTCCTGCCTTTTGGGAAGGTGGCTGATCCCAACAATCTCATGTGGTCCCTTCCAGCTCCCATGTCTATGAAATCTATGAATCATACCTTCCTCCCTCTTCCCTATCCCAGTCCCATACAGAGCCCAGAAGGTGAACAGCCATAGCAGAACGTAAGCTAGAAGACCACATGTCCTTGGGCTGCATACTACATAGGCTACACAATCCCCCGCCCCCCCACCCTCAACTGTACCACCACAAGCTCAACTGGCCCACATTGCACTGCCCTGCCCCAGGGGGTGGACACAGAAAGGAGAAGTCAGAGCCTTCTTATGGGGAAACCCAGAGTCTCTGATATTGCAGCTGGAACAACCATGGGGGAAGAACAGTGGACAGGAATAAGGATAGGGATTTCATATTAATCCTTCACTGGTCACCAGTTGGTCGGTCCCAATTTAAATAAATAGGATGCAGCAAACAAGTAGGTACAGCACACATGGATACAGAATGAGAACACCAGCAATCCATCTAAGACTGTGGAGATTAGATCAGAACCTAGAGAGACTGAAAATGCAACTCCTGTTTGCTAGTTATTAAAAATTTCAGCTTTTTCATTTTGCTATTTTTTGTGAAATTAAAATCCTGAAAAAAATTAGTTCAGAATTAAAAATTATGTTCCAATAATATCAAAACATCAAATATTAAATAGTACAATTTTAATAAATCTAACTGATAAAACTGAAACAATGGTTTGAAGTTACCTTAACAAAGACGTATACATATTTCCTTCATGGAAGATGAAAAAAAATATCAAAATTGGTATGTTCTTGTTTAAAGTTGTTTTTGATGAAGTTGCATTTTCTGATGGAAAATTTAAGCAAAGGTTGTTGACCAGCTTCAAGTCACAGTATCAGCAGGCTTGAAGGAGCTTAGAAAAGCCCGCCAGTTGATGAGAACTACCGAGTTTCCAAGAAACATTCCACTTAAAATATAGAAAAAAAGCATTTGAATTTTCTTAGAAAAATAGCACTTTGAGATCAGTTAAGACTCTTACCAAGTTCATCTTGCAGCCATTGTTGATCTCTCCCCTACAGCTTACTTCCTAGTATTCTGTTAATTGTAATAGACTGGGCTTGTAAAGATACTTGAGGAAACTGTTAGCTTAAAAACCAGTATTTGATATTTCTGCACTCAACTTTCATGACTTTTATATACCCAGACAATAACATACATTAAAATTACAACTGAATTATAATGGGGTTACAACTAAAAGTACATGGTACTTTAAGCTAAACTATTACAGGCCTATAGAATTATCCCAAAGCGTGGTGCTAAAACCCCCACTTATTTCATAGTAACATGTTTACTTAAAGCATGTTTGAAGATGAATAACTTTTTAGGGAGGACACCCAAACAACTTTCACAACTAAAGGCTCATCTTGAAACATTATTTGCAGTTAAAGAGCCCAACCATCAATTGTCAATGAGATCCCTGGAAGTAGAGTACCAACAACCTTTACACAATTTCTTTCCTACAAAAATTACTAGAAAAGTAGCCTACAAACATTGCCCGAATTTGAGAACCACATTTTCTTGGACCCCATGATGTTCTCTCTGGGGTTTCCTAGGATGCAATTAATATTTTCTTGGGTTTTTCTGTACTAAAGACATGTGCTATATCATTGGAAAGCTAGTGTTATGTTGAATCCAATTATGTTACTGCTATCATTGTACAGATGTCATGCCAACTGTATATTTATGATTTTGGACATTGTTTAGACAAGGAATTTAGGAATGCATACTTAAGGACAAATGCCACTCCCTGAACCAGGCAGAAAAGGATATTATTGGGTTGAACACCCAAAGCATTGATCTGCCTATAGTAGGCATATATCATCTCTCTAGAAAAAAAAGCATGCGAGAAACACAGCCCAACCACAGGAATTTGAAGTGCCTCAGGGAAAACAGAAATTTCTGGAGGATTCTGATGACTCATGACCACTTGCAAAAATGTTGGGGATGTGGGGGGGAGCAAAGGAAGCCGCTGGCTTCCTGAGGGGGTTAAAAACATAATTAACTAGCCAACTGAAAGGGTCTAGCTATGATAAAATTGATCTTGGGATTTTTTTCCCCCCGGCCTGAAGAAGAGCCCAACGCCCCAGGAGCCATGGCTTGGGGGAACCAATTTCTGGAGATACTGATAGGACACCCAGGAGAGCTAGGGTCAGTTTTGCTTGTATAATTTTTTTTCCTCTATATAATAAATCTGTTTGTTCTTTCCACAGACAACCAGTAAGGAGACAAAAGAGTGACCTTTGGGCAAGTGATATTGCAGGCTAACCCATTCTATGGGAAAGGGGAACTGAAAATTACTTTCACAAACCAAAGGAGAGGACTACCTAGAACTGGCTGCTGCAGCTGTGGCATCCAGTATAACTGCAGTGGAACTGATGCTTATGGAGATAAGGAGGGAAAGGGCAATGTAGGCAAGCCTGAAATTATTGGTTATGTATACTGATTATGAGTGTACTGACAGATTTTAGGGGCCCATACTGACAGCTGATTTTTAAAGGAGGCATATTGGCTGATACCAATCCAATTTCTGATACAGATGCATGCAGCTGTCAAGTTTGTTGTGGTAGATGGGGAGGGAAGGGGTGTGGTGGTGGGGCAGATCAATGTCCCCCCACAGCAAGGGAGGGAGAGAGGCTGGGGTAGGCATTGCCCATGCAGGGTGGGGCAGGCATGGGATAGAGCCAGCTTGTCCAGGGGGTGCAGGGAGGGAGGGTTAAGTGGGGGCTGCAGCCCTCCCAAACTTCACCATAGCCCCCCTTTCAGTGCTGCTGCCGCCCACAGCCTGCTCCTATCCCTCTGCTGGGAAAAGCCCAGCATAGCCTCTGGCCCCAGCCCCCATCTGGGGGCACATAGCAATGGGAGCTGCTCCCCCTCCCTGCGCCCCTTGGATAAGCCACAGCTCCATCCCATGCCCACCCCATCCTGGCTGGGAAATGCCTGCCCCAGACCGACTCCCTCCGTCACTGCTGGGGCCTCAATCTGTCGTCCTCATGTCCCTTCCCTCCCCTTCCCCCTCCCTGTCCACCACAACAGACTGGCCAGCTGCACACAGCTTTCCAAGTTGCCAGGCTGTGCTCCTCACTGCCTGCACAGGCATTTAAATAATCAGCCAAATTATTGGCCACGTCAGGGCAATTTCTTATAGTCATTTTTCTTTATATTGGTGCCGATCTGATATCAAACCGATGCATCGGTGCACCCCAAGCACTAAATCAGTTAAGAGTGCCCTACCACAAAAGTGATTGAAAATAACTAAATAAATAACAACACATTTCTTTTCTGTGGTACATGATAATAAAATCAAAAAAATCTAGACTGGCCTCCCCTTATGCAGGAACAAAACTGTTCAAAAGCAGCTCCTCTATTCACTGCACCGGTTACCTTAGCCTAGTAACAACATGCAAGGTCCATTGCTTCCTATTAAGTTGGATCTGAGGTACTTAATGAACCCTTGCCCCACCCTAGTTTGAGAGGGATTGGGGGTGAAAAACAACCAATGGAGACCCTTCCCACACTTCTCCTCATTTTAACAGGTTAACAGACACATATGAATGGTCTATGCATTATGTTCAAACAGTTGGCAAAGCATTTACCACCAAGCACCTAGTACAATTTAATATCCTCCTGTCAGAAAATATATATCTGAACAGTGTCTTCACTCTCATCACTCAAATGTTACATGCTGTGGGCAAGGTTACCAAAAGCAATCAGATGAATAGTCTTGAACATGCACTTGGAAATCCTTTTCAAGTATTAGTTCTGATCCTATAATCTTTAACCCCATCTATGCTTCACCTACCGGGTTCAGAGTTTAAAGTCAAATGGTCCTAGAAAATTAAAACATTTCAGAATTTACTGCTTTTTGTTTTGTGTTTAAACTGAATTATTTAACATGTGCAGTCATTCATTCATAAAATAGGCTCATAGGAAAGGAGGGCAGGAAGGGACTTCACATGGGCAACTAATTTAGCCACCTGTTCAAGGGAGGATCATTCCCAACTAAACCATTCCAGTCAAGGGGTTCCACAATTTCTCTAGGCAGCCTGTTCAATGCATGATCACTGTCATAGTCAGAAAGTTCCCATAATCTCCAATCTAAATCGCCCCTGCCGCAGCTTGAGGCTACTGCTCCTAGTTCTGTACTCTACACTCATAGAAAAAAAAAAACCCATCTTCATCCTCTCCGTAACCATCCTTCAGGTATTTGAAGACTGATCAAATCCCACCTCAGTCATTTCTTCTTCTCCCAGCTAAATAACCCTAGTTCATTCAGCCTTTGCTCAAGTTTTGCCTCCCAGGCCCCTGATAATTTGTTGGTCTGCACTGACCTCTCTCTCAACCATTCCCATGATTTCTGAAGTGCGGGATACAAAAACTGGACATAGTACTCCAGGTCAGGCCTCACCAGTGCTGAAGAGAAGCAGCGTCAATTTTCTTGATTTGCAAGTAACATTCCTGTTAATACAGTATTCTGTTGACTTTTCTGGGGCAAAGCCATGCTGCTAGCTCATAACCAGCTTATGGGGTCCACCATAACCTTCTCCCCCAGTCCTTCTCTGTAGTATTGCAGCGTAGCCAGTCGTTCCCATTCTGTACGTGCAGTTATTCCATCCCAAGAACAGGACTTTTCACCTATCCTCCTTGTGGAATCTCATCTTATTCATTTCTCCAGTCTACCCAGGTCATTCTGGATCCTAGCCCTGCCCTCCAGTGTCAGCAACTCAACCCAACTTTGTCTCATCTGCAAATTTGCCAAGCATGGTCTGTTTCAACCAAGATTCAACTAAAACGCTTTCAATTAAAGATTCATTTTTTTGATAAATGATGCAACTGACTACTTTATTTCAAAATTTCAAAAGTACAGTCTGGTATCAGGAGATACTCTGTGCATTTGTTACAGCAGTATTTCAGCTTATTAGAAAGTTCTCACATTGTATTAGCAGCTGATAATACAGAGGAGGCAGATCAGTAAGTTGTTTACTCTAAATCAAGGTAATGATGTAACAGTTACCATGGAAGTAATCTTTGTAAGCTACTCTTTGTATGCATCAGTACAGAGAATTTCATGCAGTTCATGCATTTAATTTCCAACAGCCTCAAAAACAGGTAAATCTACACTTGAAAAATAGTAACATTGCAAGAAAAAAAAAACAGTATTAAAAGGACACTTGATTGTTTTCTAGTTTAGAAATAAAAGCACAACATAAATGCAGTTAAGATATTGTGAGTTTATTTTATAAAAAGTATATGCAGAAAGTTTAATTTTATAGAATTAACTTTACATGCTGTTTACAACTTTTTCGTTAATACTTAAATATACATATTTAATTCTTAGGAAATTTGATAACAAAATGATAAATCACTTTGAGTTCTTCAAACTGCAAAAAGTTTCAAACAGGAGAACCTTTATTAAATACCAGAAACAAGAACAGTTTCAAGAATTAATCTCATCCTTAACTGATGTGGTTACTACACCTCTACCTCCTCAGCAAAAAATGTAATCACCTAGCAGTTTTAAGTTCTTAACTGTTTTAAAGAAACATGGTAAAAGGCGCTGAATACTGGTATTACTACACAAGAATATTTTTAACTTCTGCATATTAGAGAAAAGAACAGAACAAAGGCTATGACAGTCACCACAAAATTCAGGTCTAGTAAATGGGGAATATGGCATCTGATAGAAAGTGCAAACATTTATTCTTCACATATTGGGATTTCATCAGGAATACCACCAAACACTCAAGGAACTGAGTTATGTGCATATTACAGTAATGGCAATGATAATATTGACCGTATATATTAAATTGCCACATGTCTAGAAAGCAACAGAGCCAAATTTTTCAGGCAGTTTCTCTTGATATAAATTAATTAAATTTACCTAGAAAATAAAGTCTTCCTATAAAAAGCTGTAAGTTAGACTCGAATGTAATTTAAAGAAACTGAAAGTTAGCAACAGAATGGCAACATCAACCCTGAAATTCTGTCAACTGCAATCACAATTTCAAACTCAAAATCAGAAAACATTTTATGTAAAACATTCCTCAAAAAAACAGAACAAATAATTTTATACTAACTCATTTTCAATATTAGCTCTGATAATATCCTAGTATATTAATTCAGAAAACAATATTCAATTTGCCATTTTAAATCAATATCCCTATTGTTTCTCTATTTTACTGGAAGTGAGTCCTGCTTAACCTTTGGATTAAAATCCCACATAAGCATAACTTCAAAAGAGTTTGGAATTCCAGGTTTTAACCTTCAAGACAAAAATGCTGTCAATGATAATAAACAGACAGTTCATCGTCACTCATATCCGAATCATCTTCATCTACTTCACCTTCAATGACTGATTTCTTCCCTTTACAACATGACACAACTAATCCAATTAAGAAGACCTGTGAATTGAAAAATTGGTAATGTGTTACTGTTGCTTAATTAAGATGAATACAAAAGCAGTAAGTTTAAAACCAAATGACAGTACTGCTATGAAAATGATACCATGACTTAAATTATGTTAAATCATCCCATTTGCTTTAGAATGGATTTAAACCATATTACTTACTCCAATGAATGCCCAGTTCCCAAAGTAGTAAGCAGCACTGAAGAACCAAAACTTGTGAAGGAAAAGGTATGTTCGAGTAACAGTGCACTGATCTAAAAAGAAAGATAAACAGTGGTAGTCTAACAAATGGACTGAAAGTGACATCAACTGGAAGCAAATATTTTTATGGAAGACTACAATCTAGAATTACAGCTAAAAAGTGTTCTGTGAAGACTAATACAGTTCTATACCAAGAGAATCTACTATTGCACTCCAAACAGATTACTTCCTTTCATTAACAGGTATGGATACAGAAAAATGCATTTTGTGGAAAGAGCAGTTGAAAAAGAAAAAATTAGTTATACAAGGTTTTACTTTCTTACAAGCCCCAAATTGGTATAATTTAGTTATATATGTAAAAGCTATAAAGTTATATGACAAACTTTTGAAAATGTGCAATGTTTCTAGAAAAAAATCCAGAATAAGGATATTTATGGACTCAGTCCAAAGACTTGGCAAGGGCACACTACATGCAGGCAGTGCGAGACCTACCCACAACTGCAGGCTATATCTTTGACACTCCTGGCTTAAGGGAAAAACATGTCTGGTTTCCAGAGAAATTTAAGGTGTGGTACAATTGTAACCTTAACTCTAGAAAATTTTACAGTATACCCGGTGCCTTGCTTAGGAGGTGCTTGATAAGAGATCTCTGCTACCTTGTCTGGTCTCAAAATCCCTAACCACCACACAAAGTCCCCTTCCAGCAGGCATACCTCCTAGAGCAGCAGGAAGGTGGGGAAAGGGAAGGAGCACAGGCTCCTTATTGCACCGAGACCTTGGACTTTGTCCTCTACCTTCCCTGGTTCTCATGATCCTGACTTAGGGAGCTAGCATCCAGTTCCACTGCTGAGAAAGACACAACGCTTGCTGGGAGGATCAAGTGAAACCCAAGTTCCAAACAGCAGACGGACAGCTCTGTTACAGCAGCATTTACTGGGGCAAAGGTAACCCATCCATATGTTCTCTCTTTCTCCTCCATCTCCAAATAATTAAACAAGTAGCTCCTCTGTTTTCAACCACCCGCACAGCCCAGAGACTCTGTCTTCATCTCCAGGCTCTTCCTTCCAGCTGCTGACATACTGCTTGCTCACATTCTTCTCCTCAATATTCTGCTCATGTTATTTAAATTCCCTCCAGCAGCTTGTGCTTCAGCAATCTCACCTTTATTGATCATATCAACAGTCTTGAATAGTTTTGTTGATCTAAGAGGTCCATTTAGTCTGTCCCACAAGCAGATCTCTTGCTTTCTCAACTCTAACCCATCTTTACCATTGCTAGCTACACTGAAAAATGGAGGCAGGCAACATTATAAAAGCCATGTGCATTAACTGTGGCCAATTATTATTACAATAAAACCCATAGTCCATCACACCTGGCACCAGAGCTTGCAAGTCAGCCACTCTGATGTAGTTGCCTTTATGAGATGGACGTGGCCCACAGGCTGTTTGCTGAAGCCCCCTGCCTTAAGGGACCAGGATGTCTTGGAAAGATTACCACTGAGTCCAAAAGCCTACAGCAGCTGAACTAAAAGGTCTTCCTTCCATAAATGGGGCATAAGATTGAGTTGTTGCCTAGGAAACAAACTAGAGCAGCTACAGAGACTGCACTGGAGCCTACCTGGGCAGAAGTGGCAAGATCTGACAAGAACTACAAACAGTGTCACAGAGTGACCACCAGTCTGGTCACACCTTCACTGAGTCGCTTCAACATTAAATTTCATTCCCCCCTGCAAAAAAAAAGAATATTTTTCCCAATGGGAGTTTTATTTCAGAAATCCTAAACTGACAGGTTGGAGAGCTGAACTCTGCTGCTAACGTTATGAGAACTAAATGCCAGAACTAAATCTACCATTTTTTAAAAAGTATTACTAGCACCTATGTTTAGTCCAGTTTGCTTCATCTGCAGACTCCTGGAATTAGGACCATTAAAGGGCACTGACAGATATACAGCTCCACAGTCTGACTCACGGAGTTCAACATAAAACGCCATGAGTTAAATTGAATCTCGGCTGGGTTGGGAGGGTCGAGCTAATCCAGAAAGAGGCTGCATGTAATGAGGTTCATTTGTCACATGATTGGGCACTTTTTAAAGCTCTCTTCAGCCCTACATTTGTCAGCGCACGGCTGACAATTTCAGTGGCTGACTGCATGACAACAATGTCACTTCTGTCAGCGCCCAAAGAGAAAGCCCATGTTCTGTTCAAGAAAAGTGGCATTAGTCAGTAAACCTGAATCACTCTCTCGTGTGAAACAGGTGTTAGCCGTTAGTTTTTTGTTTTTTTTTTTATTTTTTTTTTAAAGAAAAATATTAAAGGAATGCCCCAAACCTGGGAGAACGTGGACAAACAATCAAGTGAAGTAGTGAGTTTAACAGGGAGCACAGACTTGCTATGGAATAGGGGACATGCAGTAACTATTCATGTACCTGCAACTATATTTCAGTAAGTGAGAGTTAAACTGAGGCAATTTAGCCTTGTTTAGTTGCTACACTTTAGCTTCCCACTTATTGGAGTAATGCAGCTACTCAGTATTAGATGTTCCATGGTACATGCCCTGAGCTCCTTTTAAAATTGATTTGATAGTTTGTCTACCCCCTTGAAAAAAAGCTCATATTTCTTTCCAAAACAGACATTTGAACAGAGATAACAGACAATCACTGTCTTCTTGAGGAATCCAACCTCTTCAGACAGCAAGCACATATCCTCTTTACACATTTTCACTCTGCTACTCAAAAGAAAAGAAATGTTGAGAAACCTAACACAACAGCATTATGAGTTATAAGTATAGACAAGGAAAGATTGAAGTCAAGAGTTTAGATTAAATGCATGGGTTAGTATTTTATCAGATTTGAGGCTATTCATTCATGTAAGCTTAGATTTGTTTATAACTGAAGCCTTGAAAATTAGAGATATAAAACAGTAACTTTCTGGTAGGGAGCAAAATTTAGAAAGCTGTGTTTTCTGGTCTCCCCCCCAACCCTTTTAATTAAAGGAACAGGATGGTTTTGGAAATTTGTCATATAGGAAAGTTGGGAGCTTTGCCGATAGAAGTCTACACAGAATTGTACTCCTCTGCCAACATTACGTGCTTTAAAAACAGTAGCAATTGGTATTATTCTTTCATGCACAAAAATTTGTTAGGATTCCAAATTCATCACCAAAACAATACAACAAAATAAGAAAACTGGAAGTATAGTGACAGTGAATTTTTGACAGTCAATTTCTTCAGCGAAGTACCAAAGAATAGCACAGAAAAGTAATATTTAATGCATAGAAAACTGAAAAAAAAAAAAAACCAAGCAAGCAAGATAAACAATGCAAGATTTTGTTAAAAAGATATGCTTAAAAAATGTTCAAAAAGGTAGATATCATATTGTTAAAATGTAACCTGACCTGTACCGACTCCTTTTCTTGTACGTCAGCCATCTTTTATAGCTACTTAGGCAAAAATAACTTGTTCTGTCACATTTCTGTTCGTATTTAAATAAAACAGTTGGCAGCTAAAATGACTGAGTTAGTTCAAGCTAGAAACAGCATATAAAGCGCTGTGAAGTGCAACTATTCTTCTCTGGAGTGGGCATAGTTCTGTGGGGCAAGTTTTCCAGTTCTCTTGTATTCCCAACCAACACCAAAAACCCTGGAGAGAAGCGCACAGGCAATTTTTATTCTTCCAGTTATTGGTAAAAGTTCTACAGCCCCTTCTGTGCATAGTAGAGGTTCTTGAACAATGAGTGCAAAAGGGTTTGAAGCCCATCTACCTAGTAATAGATGGCCTAAGTTCTAATTTTGCTTCTTTTAGGAGCTATAAAAAGCACCTACTTGCCTCTTGAGGGTCTGGGATATGTAAGCAGGGATCCTGGTTTTCTTTGATAATACGATAAATTCTTTCATTAAAAAAAAAAAAAAAAAAATGCAGATTCTGCTAGGCCCCCATCTGTGATTAAAATAAAAGGCCCTACCGGCCCTGCTGGTGCCCCTCACTGCCCCCCTGTCAGCCCCCTGGCTCTGCTGACACCCCTCATGCCCCGCCTTCCCCATCCTACCACAGCCCCCTGGGTCATGGGGTCCTGACCCCAGGTCCATAGCCTCAACCCCTGGCAGGAGGCCACAGCTACTGTAGCAGAGCAGAACCCAACTCCACCCTGCTGCAGGCTTGGGAGTCCAGCTCTCCACTGCTGTGTGCAACTTCTGAGAGCCAGGGAGGACCCACAACCCACAGATCTGTGTGCAGAACAGGTGTGCGGGCATGCACAGGCTGTGGGCTTGGGCTCTCGCCCTACCCTGGGCCCTCTACAGCCCAGCTGGCGTGACCTAGCACAGCAGGGAACAGCAGGGCCATGTGTAGAAGCTGCTTGTCACTGCAAGTTCCATGCTGCCTTGGCAATGTGCCCCCTGCACGTGTGACTGCAGTGAAGGCAGCAGTGTGGAGCTCAGAGCAACAAATGGCTTCTGTGTGGCTCTGCTGTTCTGTGCTGCGCCGGGTCATGGCCACTGGGTTGCAGAGACTCTGGGGTAGGTCAGCAGTGCAGAAGCTTCAGATCATACCTGCCCTCACCCCCACCACATGCACAGATCTGAAGGGTGCACTAGATCCCCACCCTGCCCCTTGGAAGTGTGTGCAGCATCAGGGAGCTGGCCCCACCTCCACTCCCCAGACAAGCTACCCAGTCCCAGCTCCAGCCCTGCCCAACTTCCCCCACCTACACACACATGGGCTCAATTCCTCAGCGCCGCTCCCCCCCCCCCCCCCGGCAAGAGCTGCTCTCCAGGTGCCCGCTGCCTAACCACCCTCCTCCCACTCCCTCCCAGCCCCCTGCAGGCTGGAACTCTGCCAGCCTGCAGAGAGCTCACTGCAAAACTGCAAAATCCACTGCTTCTCCAGTAAAATGAGAAATCCACGTTTGCCTCTGCTAAAAAGGTAAAATCTATGATTTACTTTGTTTTTCCATGTGAAGCAGAAAACATACTTTATCATCAGGGATTCATAACAAATAAACCAATTAACAAACTAACCATACACCCACCCACCAGTAAGATCCATAAAACAATTTTAAAGGGCACAATAGCAAGCCCACGGGAAGAAGAGTTAGGTCATACTACCAAAATTAGCAAGTTGGATGCAGATGGGAAGAGGGGTGGGAATTAACTCACAACAACTGGGATTGTTGGACCAAGGAACTGATTTTTCCCCCACCAGCTTTTACAAACACCTGAACCTTATTTACCCACTCCAAATAAAGTAGTAAATTATTAAGAGAGAAAGTGCAAGCATTATGACAGTTTAAAACAACTTTGTTTGTAATATACTACCTACCAGGATAAAAGAAATGGAGAAGAGATGTGTTAATAGCTCTCTCTTTATTTGAAAAAAGTAGAAGTCCAGCACATAAGTGGAAATACCATAGTCCCACTGCCATCTGCAGCCCTCCAGCTGCTTACCTGAATTAAGCAACAGCTAGGAAAGACTTACAGATGGTTCTCAACAGTAATCTGACCAAACAAATTACAGTAAATAATTTGGAACAGTCTGACCTTCAAAAGATATGTTAATGAAATATGACAAGTTCAACTGTTTAAGCTTTGGTTATTTTTTTTTTCTAAATTATAGACTGCTGATTTGGTGAATATTAATCACACTTTGACTGTTCTAATTAGTAAGGTTTGAAATAAATCATAAGCAAAGATTCTAAATTTTTAAGAGTTAATTTGGACATTCACATTTACTATTAAAACTCAAGGTACTCTCTCTGTCGTTGGGGAAAGGCTTTGTAAATAGCCTCTTCAATGAGAGTACAGGGGAGAGTAATGATGACATTAGTAAGAATTAAAACAATCATTTAATCAGAATGGAAGCTGAAAAAAATAAAAAACATTTAAGTATTAGACACACCCCAGACATGGGGAAAAAAAGTGGATGAAAAAAATAGTAGAACATGTTTGATCACTGCTATCTAGTTAAAATCAACAAAGATACAAAAGAAGAAACATGTTTTACAGAAACTGGATGATCGAGACCCAAGAAAAGATAGTGACAGGGTCTAATAGCAACAATAACCAGAAAAGCCAAGTGTATTTTATTTTCAGTCCACTGATGGAAATTTTTCATTCTGGCAAGGTAGCAGCCTTTAGGTTCAATTTACTGATGTTCTTAACCAAGGGCTATTTCAGAGAAGTGAATTAGCCTGTTACTTAAAGAAGATAAATTACTAAGATGGACAAGTAACTATTTTACCTTCACAAGAAACTGAAGTGACAAGAGGCAATTCTCTAAGGCTGAAAAGGAAGCCACTTCCCCATGCTTGGCTCCAATTATAGCTTTTACAGAAATACCAGGTTCTTTTGTCTTTTACAAAAATAAAATATCCTTAGGATGGGGTGGGGGACGCAAGGGAAACTTGAAGGAAAAAGGTTAATCAGATAAGATATGATTTCTTAAAACTCCTCTCCTCATCTGACAGCATAAACTTTAGAAAAGAGTAACTACGTAAAATGTTCACTATTTTTACTGCTGTTGACTGAACTGAAATGGTAAGACAACTGCCCAAGACTACAGCAACATTCACCTCTCATGAGTTCATTTTTATGATATGGCAGAAGTCTACAAAACTTGAAGAAAGGAATCCACAGATATTCTAGATTCAACATTACCGTAAGTAGCAACATTGCTGATCAATATATCAGTCAAAAAGATTATCACAAGATATTTTTGTTGCACAGTAACTCTGGTGTACTCAACCAAACATAAAAACAAATGTTTTATTAGAAATATAGATATTAAATGGACATTTTTTCTTTAGGTTCATGTCAAAAGTCATTTTACTCAACATCAGCACAGCAGATAGACAAAGAATATGTTGATTTATCATATGCCATTTTTAATCAAATATTAAAAGTCCAGTTGCCTAGCAACTAATAGCAAATTGACCAAACAATTGATTACATTCTTAATCTTAAAAGAACATCTAGTGTCATCTTTGTCATTTAAGATGCATGAATGACCAGGAAAATGTCATCCCTATGCAACACTTTGGTTCATTACACTCGTAAGTTTAAAGTGCTAGACTAACCATAACGTTTGCAAGTAGGCTTTTAAAAATAGAATTAAAAAATTACTCAAAATGCATCCTACAAAATAATAAAAGAAAAAGAAAGAAAGTGCCATCATACATTTGATATTTTTGTGGAAAAATAGACCTCTACTTTCCCTTTTCTGATTTTAATTGCAACAGAAAATCTAGAAATACGTAACTTCTCACTTATCATACCAATCAACCTGATAGTCACCTGTAATAAAGGAAAGAAAGAGCACAAGGAGGAATGGAAGAGGAAGAGACAGGCATGCAAGGAATAACTAGTTTCAAATTTAGCTGTCAAAACTCTTAAAATTGGATCTCATTTGTATTAAACTTTAAGGCACTTACACCTGCAAAACATGATCTTCTCCATGGACGTTAGTTATGATTACTTCCTTTTGTCTTTTTTAAATGCATAAAACCTTAAAAAGGATTACCAGAGGCAATTGCTTCCTTGTTTAGAACAAGCTGGATAAGTAATGCAATTTAAAAAAAAAAAAAAAAAGAAAGAGACACACAAAAACTGGTCTACTTACTTTTATACCTTGTTTATAGAAATTTGCTCAGAAGAAACTGACTTCACATAAGAACTTTTGGGCACATTTATCTAACTTTCCTCCCACCTATACATTTGGTCCAATAAAACATATCACCAAAAAGCTCTTGCTTCTCACGTATTTCCTGGATTATGGCTATAACAGTTTTCCACATTTACATGATGGTTATTTTCCAATTTCAAAAGGAGGCACATGTCACAAACCCACAATATTCTGGAGGTGTTCGTGCAATGTTATGCATGTACCTCTGAATTAGGTTTACTTATATAGGGTGTTCCATATTTTTGAGTAGCTAAAAGGAACTATGCTTAAAGTTTCTTATTTATACATGTACGTAAATTATGGTGTTTGATATGGATGTATTTCTAGCCTCTTATGTGACAGCCAGTTAAAGAGGCCTATGAGACCTCAGGACAGACCAAGGCTATTCACACCTAGAAGAATTAAAGGCTAGATAACAGGCAGCAGGAAAAATTGAGTATTAGAATTTTGAGTGCAGACTTGATGTGCAATGGCTTGACCCAGGCAAGAGAAATCACTTGAGGGAAATAATCTTCTCCCCAAATAGTATTGGATTAAAACAGGAAAAGTGGAATAATCATCTTTGTTTGAAAGGATGAAAATATTTCCCTAGTCATAAATGAGTCATAAGAGATGCATGACAGGTCAAATGGGGGGAGGGAAACTTATATGCATAATTAAATCTCCAAGAATGGACCTTGGTAGAAAACTGACAACATTGATCATACCTAGGAAACATACAGGCCTACTGTATGCGTTACTTAACGCAATTTTAAAATAGTCATGCAGAAGAAATAAACTTCATGACAAAGTGAGCTAAAAAGATTGAATCAGAAGTTAATGCCACTCAGGAAAGAGACCTTGGGGTCAGTGTAGACAGGTCTCCAAGTGTGCAGTAGCAACCAAAAGGCCAATAAAAATGTTGGGCATCATTCAAATAGGAAACAGAGATCATCAGGCCATTATACAAATCCACAGTGCACTTGCATCTTGAATACCGTGTACAGTTTTGGTCTCTGCATCTCAAAAAGGGTCTAGTAGAATTGGAAAATGTAGATAAGACCAGCCAAAAGAATACAGGGAACGGAGCCATGCCATACCAGGATAGACTAAAAAGGATAGGGCTCTTCAGTTTGGAAAGGAGAAGGCTAGTGAGGAATATGATAGAAGTCTATAAAATCATGAAGGGTGTGGACAAGAGTGAACAGGGAACAGTTATTCACCAAGTCCCAGATACTAGAATTCAGGCATGCATCTGCAAGAGCAGAGGGGAAACCCATGAGGTTCCCTTCCTCTGCAGCACGGAAACACCCCTGCCCCCTCCACCCGGAATCATCTGCAGATGGATTCCTGGAGTATACGTCTGCAAATACAGTGTGGAAAATCTTCATGAAGACAGACCAAGATCCGAAGGCGGCAGCCCGTCTTAGGGGATGTCTTCATCCCCTATCTTGTTACACTGCTGGGGACAAGCATTCAAAATGCTTGCTGCATTTGTCCCAGGATAAAACTTACCTTTTTTTTTTGTGGCAGTAGATTTTGGGCCTTGTCCTAGGACACCTGCAAGGGATGTTTGAACAGGAACTGCTCTGTCCCCAGGACAGAGAAGTTACACCTGCAAAACTGGAAATCTGTTTCTATCCTTAGAGTTTAGGACTAAGATACATGCATAAGGTAAAATGATTGTTTCAATATTTTTGCATCTTGGTCTGTATCTCAACATGTAGTTACTGATTTCTTCTGCTTGTTTTTAATACATTGGTGTTATCTTTTATAAACTTATTGTCATTGATGTATGATTTTGAGTATACAGACAGGCCTCTTCTCTAAGAAAAAAGGGGGGTGGGGGGAGTGAGAACAGAAAAGATTACAGTTTGAGCAATTACAAAGGCTGCAATTCTTCTGGCCAGGAAAATTCTCCACTGTTATAAGCTGGTAAGATCTGAGTAAGAAGGGTATGGCTGAGGTGCCACAAGTCAAGGATCTAGATTCTGGAAGATCTCAGCGATCAGACAGCAAATAGCAGCAAGAGGTTTGGAGCTGGAAGACATCCCTGAAGGTACAAGGACACCCTAGAAAAGTTACTCAAACACCTAGCTGACTCTAGGGTCAGGGTGTGTTTGTAGCACAAGTTCTCATGGTGAAATAGCAATACCACACTTACTACCATTACTTAAGTTTCAGTCCTTAAAATTATTGAATAATTTCGCTTTTCTTCTTTCAGATGCTGATGAATGCCTGCCTTCCCTGACAACATTGTTTTAAAAATTAATATAATTTCGTTTTGACAACTTGTAAGTGGGTGTATATATTTGTTCCAACAAAAATTTAATCCCTCCCAAAAGCATTCTTGAATGAATAACGAGTCTCTGCTGCCCCATCATAAGGCTTTGCATCAAATCTGTAAGCACCTGCTTGTCAAAGTTTACTATCCTTGGAATGTTCCAGGTTGCACAATCTATACTAAAGATGGGTGGGATTAGTGGTAAGCACCCAAAACCTAGAATCAATTTACAGCACTAGAGTCTTATTAGAAAATAGCAACACTATGATTTCTTGAGAGAGAGACAGGTAGAAAGTGGAAAGCAAGGAACAAGGATGAAATATTAAGTTTTCAAACTCCACTTATTGCCACTTCAAAAATTATAAAAATACATTAGTTTAAAAAAAGTATTCACAAAAGGTTAATTCCTTCTTAGTATGAAATCAGCTAAGTGGTAACTGTAAACAGGAGCATTGTATGTGCACTCCCTGCACTGTATAATTTATAGGACCTCAGTACACTTTCTTGTACCACCCAGGACTTTAAGACCATTTACTACAGGGGCAATTATTTCAGCTGGAGGGCTACTTAATGAGTTTTGGTGAGCTGTTAAGGGTTGCAAGGGTAGCCCTGCCCCTTGATAGGTGCCCCACCCCTGGTTGCCATCTTGGGACTAGAAGTCCATCCCCCGCCCCGACCTTTGCCCCGAGAAGTATTCCTTTTGGAAAGAGGGTTTGCCATCTTGGAACTGGAAAAAAACAATTTATATACTACAAAGCAAAACACTGATAATAACATACTTTAATTTCATCTTAAAATCTTTTTTTTGTCCTGATTTGTGCATGTTTGCACAGTATATATAGAGGTGATTGCATAATAGCTCAAAATAAAGTCTTACTCTTGTACATTGTGGGGGTGTGGAAGGGAGTAAGACAGTATGGGTGGGTGCTCTGTGCTGCCACCTCTGCCCTGCTGGGCAGCCCAGAGGCAGCAGTGATGGTAGCAGACATGCAGGGCAGCCTGTTGTGGGTTATGGGCCAGCTGCAGCAAGAAGTGCCTGGCAGCAGGGAGGGGGATGGACTGCTTTTCCCCTACACCAAGGAACAGTTACTTCCTAGCCACCATAGTTGCCCAGTGCAGAAGTGTCTGGAGCAGGGGGAGGGTGGGCTGGGTCAGAGTTATGTATGTGGGTCCCCACTAGTACCACAGGGCTGAGGACAGCAGTGGCAGCAGCCAGGAGGTGCCACTGCCTGGGTTGCCTAGAAAGGCAGTCCAGCTACAGAGCTGCCCCAACCCCGCTGTGTGCTCAAGAGGCAGGAAGATATGCAATGGCTAGATGGTACCTGGGCCAGGCAGAACCAAGAGATCCACCATGGACCAGACAAAGACCCTTTGGGGGCCGGATCCAGCCCAGGGACTGTAGTTTGCCTAGTCCTGGTTTACCACCTTGCATCCAACTTGTATAGTTCTCAAACCTGCCTGAAACAAAGTCCAAGGGTATTTATGCATTCAAAAAACACATGTACAAGCACACCCGCACTCTTGTTGGTATTTTTATAGCACGTAAAGAAAAATATGGTCGCATTCATACCTTACTGAACTGAGCCATAAAAAGGGGCATTCTTTTCCCCCTGATACAATGTTAACAGCTGAGCATGCAGTCAGCTGCTCTGCATAAAAATACATGAACTCTTAGTAAACAGAGAAGGAAGGACTTTATTTATATTAGTTCTGTACCTGCTTCTTTCCCACCTTTATTGAACAATTTGTTAAGTAAAGTAATCTAATCAAATACATCTTTACCTAGGTTAACTTTTAACCAATAGTGTATAATCAAATTAGGTGATTTTTTTTTTTTTTATCTACTTGTTTGATCGCAGTGTCTCACACCTCAACCTAGAAAGCCACTATAGCAGGGGTTTCCAATGCAGAGCAGTAATCCAGCCCACAGAATTATTTTTTCTGGCTCCCAAGGGAACTTCAGCAATGCTTTGGCAGTGTGGGGCTTTGCCTGCATGGCAGCAGGAGAGGCGATGGCAATGAAAAGTAGGAGGGAGAGTGGGCTAGGACCAAGAGCAGAAACTGCTTCAGCTCTGGCTCAGCAGCACAGATCAAGCTGGAAACAGCCTACACTCAGCAACTTTTTGCAGTAAACACAGCTTAATTCTGAGCCCATGCTAGAAAGCAGCACACACTAGCTCTGCTGGTGTTTTCTAGGAGGCACGATGGTTAAATATGCATTTTTGCATCCCTGATACACCAGCATTAAAAACTGCTGCTACCACTGTAAAAGGACAAACCAACTAAAAAAAACTAGTATGGAATTCGGTGCATCACAGTGGCGCTATGCAGGAAAATATGTTGTAAATAAAGTACTTTTTTAAACTACTAATCCTGCATACTTCATTTGTTTTCCAGGAATCAAGCAGAATCCTCCCCTTTTGCATAAAAATATAATTTCAGCAGGCCAAACCACAAATTATACCAAGGCAAATCAGTTGGTTTTGGATTACACCCTGCATTGGATGGTTATCAACCTTTTAGATAGATACAGAAGATAGCAACAGTTTCTCCTCACAGCAAACTTTATTCAACAGCTTATTGCAGCAAGTCTAGATTGCACTTTTACAAGCAGGCAACAAATTAATGACCAAAAAGGATTGTTGGGCTGGGGTTAGGACAGAAAAGTGCTCAGTTCTAGATGGTGGAACCTGTGGAACACCTACCTATGCAGACTGCTGCTGGGTGCCAAGCACCTGATTAGTGGCTTTATGGACTTCAGGCTTCATCTGAACCATCTAGAACCAAGCACTGTGCAGCATGGGAGAAAGGGAATGAAGGTAGAGAAGTAGTAGGATTACTATGGGTAGACAGTGTGGAATCTTAGCTTTGGACAGAAGCTGTGAAAATGGTTCTCACAGTTTGAATTCTTTTTGAAATTAAGTACATTCACATTATGGTAGAAGATGGAACAGCTTTTTGAGATTAAAAAGACAATGTTAAGACCATGTCTAACTTCCAGGAAACATCTTGATTGGAGAGGAGAGGAAAAAGTTGTCCCCAGAGGGGCAGAAACAACCAATTTCCTGAATTTAAAAACCTATTTCAATATGGACATTCTTTGGGGTGGGGGAGAAATCTTTCTAGTGACAGCCCACAAGCATGTACCATCATACAGGCTTCATCTTGGACTTCCAATTCAAATGGAATTTGGTAGCCAAGTCCAAAATATCAGAGTGCAGAAGCAAGTTCTGTGCTTTAAAAAAATAAAAGAAGTACAAGTATAAAAATATCGCCCCAAGGGAATGTAAGGAAAAATCCATACCTTCTTGGGTATAGGTCTTAAAGTACAGTGTACAGGAAGCTTCAAGCTGGTAGTTTTTTTACTGTCCAAGTGATAAAACACTGCAAATTTCTGGTGACATTAAATGAGGTAAGATTTACTGCTCGCCTTGTCTAACTTCCTTAAAAACAACAACACTTGTGAACCTTGAGTAACCCAACAAAATGTAAACACACATGATACCAGACCTGGAACATGTTTTGATAAAGTGGGAGCTCCAAAGGGATGCTACTAGTTTGAAAAAAAAATTCTATCCATCCATACTAAAGATGCAGGTAAAATTTTGACCATTTAATATACCTCTGAACTCTCTATATTTAGTACTGCCTAGAAAGACTCAAAAATGAGCACCATGTGTTTACTTCACATACGTACATGGAATCTACAGAATGTCAGATACTTTGTGTGCTCCCTCCCCGCTCCCAACTGGTACTTCCTAATATCGAAACAGTAATTGCTCTGCATAATCACTAGAGGGAAGCAGACAGATCTGCAAGTTATATTTTTAGGCAATTTTTTTTCACCCCATTTACAGTCAGAATCTTCTAGACATATTAATGAGTTTTATCAGGAGAAACTGAAGTCTTTAGCCAGGAATTCTAAGAGATAGCAAGATACCTTATTTTTATTATGCATGATTATGCATAATCATTTATTTATTTTTAAAAATAAATTATAAATATAATTTTTATATTTTTATTTATTTTTTACTTATTTTTATGCATACCTTATTTTTATTATGCATGATACCACATCATATATAGCTGTATTTCCCTTAAGTACGAAGAGGAAGTTCGGGCTCAACCTTCTCATGTAATGGCCTAGAAAGGACTTAAAGAAAATAAATGCCTTCTGATGTTAAATATTAGAAAGGACATTAGTGCCTACATAAATCATACCATCATAAAAATATATAGCTACCCTGCTGTTACCTATATAGTCCTCTGGAAGAAGTCCTGGAATGACCTTGGATTTCATGTTTCTGCATAAATAATTTGATATTTAGATAAATGATACAGAAGGCATCTTCACAGCATACTCCTGAATATAATTTTGCAGAGTGGCAATGACAGCTGCTTCACAGCTGCTGAAAGTGTGCCATCAAGACCAGTCAATGGGATTAAGTGTTTCAGTGGCATTTTCTTTTTATACATGACAAAGCCATTTTTCCATTATTTGTTCCTAGCTGTATCTTCTGTTATCCAGTAGTCTCCACACTAAAATTAGGTTCTTGTGTGGTTTATCTGATGCCCCTCCTCAACAAATGTCTGTAATATTCTTTTGTTTTATATAGAATCATAGAAATTCAGAGTTGGAAGGGACCTCTGCACGCATGTACAATTCCATAGTCCAGATTCAATCAACTATGAAAGCCAGACCTGCCCTGCTGTTTCTTTTCTAGCTACCCTGGCCAAATGTATTTACTACTCAACTATTTTTGCAGTTCTTATAGCTTGCAACTTCACAACTCTAGTTGCCTTTCCCCATCAACTGTCAACTAAGTTAGCACTAATTTATCACTACTTTTGTTTCTGGTCTTTAGCAATGACCTAAGTATTCTGAAACTTAAAATATTAACCTGAAAAATTTAGCTTTTGTGATGAAGCATACCATCTTACATAATGCTTCAAGAGAAAGTTGTTGAAAAGCTTTACAGAAGAGCTACATACAATGCCAGACCTGGCACACGTTTTGATCAAGTGGGAGCTTCAAAGATACCACTGGTTTGAAAAAAAAAAATCGTAAGTGTTCTGCCTTTAAAATAAGGAATTCTGATAGAAGAAGTAGATAGTTATTATTTTAGGTATCAGACTAAAAACTCTCTCTCACTAGGAGGGTAAGCAAAGTACAGGAACAGGTTACCCAGAAAGACTTGTGGAATCCCCATCCTTGGAGGTTTTTAAGACCTGGCTAAACAAAGCCTTGGTTGTGATGATCTAGTTGGGGATGGTCTTGCTTTGAGTAGGGAGTTGGACTAGATGATCAAGAGGACACTTCCAGCCTTAATTTAAGATTCTCAATAGCTCTGAAACAGTACAATTTTTAAACTGGTAGGACCCAAGTCTGCACAGTACATAGCTGAAACATTAAAAGTAGTGTTTTTGTTTACGTGTTCTTTCCCAACCTGAATATCCTGAGTTCCAGGATGATAAACTATTACCATAATAGCTGAATTTTAAAATTAAATTCAGGAAGCTGGCAGATAGATGAAATTGGTGTTTTGGGCCATCTCTACAAAAGGAGAGATCAACTGAAACCGAAATTAAAAAAAACAAAAAAAAAACAAAAACAAAAACCACCCACAGGTGCCCGAACCTGAACCAGATCGAGTCAATAGAAGTCTGTCCATTTTCTTCAAGAAACTTTGGAAACATGCCAGAGAGAAATATCAGGTATACTTGTGAGGAGCCAGAAAGATGGAAGTCAGCAGCTGTTGAGACACTGGGAGACTGGCAGGCTGCCCATGAATTGGGAAACCTAGAAGTCTGCCAGCGAGCCAGAGAGAAAGGCAAGTTAGATGGAAAAGCAAGCAGGTTTTTGTGGGAAATCAGTGAAAATTACAACCAAATCAAGTAGAAGAATCATTCCCACAGGACTTTAGTTGCAATGACTCTGCTTTTTCAAAAGGAAAAAACTGTATTCTACAGGAAAGTTTCAGGGCACTTTAGAGTACCAATTTTGCTAGCTATTAATTAGAATGACCAAACTACAATTTAAGCCAATTCTAGCTCTCTGTTGAAGTTACTGCCAAACTTTTCAGCAAGAAATTAACTGGAGTAGCCAGGAAGGAACTAAACTACTAACAGAAAGGGAAGATGCTAAGGAAGAAAATGTGATCATTTCAAACTCAGTTTGTCATGAACAAATTGAAGCAACATGACAACAAAGTGTGAAAGTCTCTTTTCCTGTTTTTTATCTGCTTATTTACCAATAAGATCACTGTGAATAACAAAAACTGGAAACTGATGAGGAGAAATTTGATACAATTGGTATCCATTGAAACTTGATGGGATAGTTCACATAACTAGAATGTTAATATTACTGAGTATAAATCAGTTTAGGAAGCACAGAGCTAGTAAAGATAGATGTGTGGCACATGGATAGATGACATACTATCTGCTATTGACAGCAGAGACCAAGTAACTGACCTAAAGAACTTTAAGAGATTGGGTATCCAGTACAAACCAAATGGAACAAAAACCAAAAAATTAAAGTTTATCCTTAAACACATCTGATGCATAGAGAATTGGCCTATTACTGAGAATTTCCTTTTACTAAACATGCAGAGCTCATGCAGACAGTAATAAACAGTTTCTTAAGAATGGTGTTATACAGTCTTCTACGAGATGGATCAAGAAATCTTGCACTGAAGGAGTGAAGTAGTTCTAAGGTCTGTGCAATGAACTGGAAATAAAAAAAAGGTCACCACAGACACCACGCACTGATAAGCACTTGGATATATGTGAAAGGAAGTACCAGTAATAGTGCTATTTTAGTTCTGTATACAGCAGTGGTGATACTAATACTAGAAAACTGGACACCTTAACTGGGACCCCCAGTAAAATAATTGGAGAAAGTACAGAAGAGCACCACAAAGAAAAGTTATCTTAGGGGATAGGGGAAAGCTCTCTTTCCTCTGATTGATTTAGAAAGCTAAATCCTTTCAGTCCATCAAAAAGCAGACTGTAAGGTGACCCAATTATAGCATTTAAGTATCCTAAAAAGGAGAAATACACCAGAGACTAACACTCTTCAGCTTAGTGTAAAGAAATAGGCACAACAAGAACCAATGGCTGAAGTCACATAAAATCAAAAATAAGAAAAAACGTTAACGGTGGCAATAGATGACTGAAAAAAACCACTAAGGGAAGTAGCTGATTCTCCATTGCTTGGAGTTGTCAAATAAGAGTCTAGATGCCTTCTGGGAGTATGCCTGTAAGACAAAAAGCTAGAGAGCTCCATACAAGAAGATGTAGACCATTAAATGTGACATACAATATGCAGGAGGTCAGACTGGATTGAATAATGTCTTTTGAGCTTAAGCTTCTGATCCAGCCATAGGTTCATATAAAAAAGTCCAATTAGAGGCCAACATATAAATGCTGGAGCTTTTCCTAGTTACTTTTAAAAGAAGAAGGAAAAAAAAAAAAAGTCTCATCAGAAGTGAGAAATTATTCTTCTTGAGGGCCTCAATACTGGTTAGCTTCAAAAAACAATGTACTCAAGATGAACATAGGTAGACAATATTCTTTGGGTAGATGTGATATCTTTTATTAGACTAGCTAAATTAGTTGGAAAAAATTGTTCTTTCCAAGCTTTCAGGCACGAACACCCTTCTTCAGGACATACAGAGAGTCTGTTGGTGCTGTGTGCTCTAAGGAAATATCAGATTACATCGAATCCATCCTAAAACCTCCTATCACCCAAAGACCGAGTTTTGTCCAAGACACAACAGACTTTCTACGAAAACTTAAAGACATAGACCACCTTGCCAGCAATACCCTCTGAGGCACCATGGATGTTACCAGCTTATACATCAATATTCCCAACCACGATGGCATCCAAGCCTGCCTTACATATCTAGAGAAGCAAGATTACAATTCAGAGTACAGACCTACAGAAATTACTGAATTTATACACTTCATCCTCACATAACTTCAGGTTTCAATAATCAACTTTCTCCAGACTGTGGGCACATTGATGGGCACAAAAATGGCACCACAATATGCCACCCCTTTTTTTGGCCAACTGGAAGAAGAATTCCTTAAGAACTGCACCAAACCCAGCAAGGTATACCCAAGGTGGACTGAAAACCTGCAGCCTCCGATTGAACGCGTGATGGGGAAAAAAAAACAAAACAAAAATCAATAACCGTTATGCCAACATCAGACTCTCTTGAATACTCCAGCACCAACATTTCCTTTTATCCTATAAATCAAATATCCAGAAAGGTAAAGTACAAGCCACCATATACAAGAAACCCATGGACCAACATACATGTGTACACAGAACAAGCAATCACCCTACACACACCAAGAAAGATGCAATATACAGCCAAGTCCTCTTATATCAGTGGACTTGCACTGAGAATACCCACAGTCGTCACTCTGCAAGTCTCAAAAGGACTTTCAAGCAACAAGGATATTCCTCCAGAGAGATGGACTGCACTTTTGAAAAAGGCACCTGGATACCATGTGAAGAAAAGGCTGCAGTACAAAAAGAAAATCCCCATGAATTGCACACTGTTGGTTATGACATACCAGCCTTCCCTGAACCTGTACAGAAAATCTTCAAACAATTGCAACCCATACTACAAGATGACCCAATTCTCAAAGACATCTTTCCAGAACCACCCATCCTAGCCTTTAAACAAGCACCTAACTTCACCAACCTCATCATTAGAAGCAAAATTTCCTAAGGCCTAAAGCACACCAAATGGATCCAGATCATGCTGGGACAAAAAATGTAAAACCTGCCATCACAGCTCCACCACTCCCACAATAACTATATCCCACAACAGAACCATCACCATTCCTGGATCTTATATTACATTTTTGGAGGTGCAGGTGCAACTCTCATCCACTGCACTAAATGCCGTGATAAAAATTATGTAGAAAAAACAAACAAACAACTGCATACCAGAATGAACACACACACACAAAAATCAAAAGACAAAAATCCCCAATTACCTGTGGGGGCACACTTCTCACAAGACACCTACCCTCTCCATTCTAATCCTCAAAGGGAATTTGGAGAACACCTTTTGTAGACAAGCCTATGAACTTCACTTCATCCATCAGATATAAAAGAGCATGAACTAAATAAATATAGACATTGGATTTATGGCACATTATCACCTGCCTGCCAACTGATAACGCCAGGTAACCTGTCTGCATTTTACCAGCTACATTCTATCACCAGTTCAACAATCCCCTTCCTCCCACGCCATTTGTCTTACACCTATTGTCTCCCATTCCCTTTGATCCCCATTGCTATGCATTTGCATTTTCACAGTCCTGGATTTTGCATATTGGCTTCTATTCTACCCAGGAGAGCACACAACACACCAAGACTCTTTGTCTAAAGAAGGGTGTGTTTGTGCCCAAAGCTTGCAAAGAACAATTTTGTCAACTATTTAGTTGGTCTAATAAAAGATATCACATCTACCCAAAGAACCTTGCTTGCCTATGTCCTCACACTAACACGGCTACAACCAACAACCCAATATGGACCTAGATACTCTGCAAACATAAGTAACCAGTGTAAGTTGCAATAATACTGTGAAATCCCCCTGTTCCCCTCCCTTCTCAAGTCAGCATCCTGATACCAGAGTAAGAAATGCTGTATTGCCTTGGCCTGATCTCCTTACACAGCTTAGTCAACTTGGAACAAGGTATAAAATTTTTTCCTTTTCAAAAAAAAAGTTACCTTTGTCACAGATCAAAGTCTTTGATTTCAGATGCCGATGGCAAAAGGTCAAATGACAAAAGGTCAGAAGCTAACACCACAAACTGTGGTTGTAATTTATACCTCTGTATTAACAGTGTTGCATATACACACCCCTATCTGTGCCACATTTCAAATCACTTGAGTTCCCACACGAGAGAGAGAGAGAGAGAGAGAGACTGGCCTTGACAGTTCAGCATGAGAGATATCGGTACCCATAGTGACCAGATAAAAATGAAACTACTTTAGTAAAGTTGTAAAATTAAATATACTACGCGCGCCATCCTGTAACCAAACAGAACCAGTACCACCCAAGTAAAAATAACCCCCCTTTTTTATGAAGCCTGAGCAAACATAGAAAGCACAAGTGCCAACTCATTAATTATTTATAATTGGCGTATAGCAATTGGTCACCTGTGAAAAGTATAACTTTGAAAGAACTTCCGCCCAAACCAGAGAACAGAGGAGAGAGAGCAGAGAACGGACAACTGTGTATAGACTCAAGGAAAACAGATTGTGCACAACGAATGTTATCTCTTCCGCCTACGTTATCTTTTTGGCGTATCCCCGTCTTGTCTTACCGGTCCGTTTATCTATCTTTGACGTTATCTTTCTTATCAAGAGCTCTTAGTAATCTGCAGACTGCAACGGCTTATATAAATCGCTCGGAAGCAACTCTTACCCACCCTGTAAATGCTGGGTAACATGATATCTGCATGCTGTAACTAAATCAATCAGCTCCACTGCCTACACTCTAGCCATCAGAAGCGTAAGTAAGATAAATCTTTTGTGAAACCATCATGCTGTGTTTAAATCATACTGACTCCTGCTTACCGTTATCACCCACCTGCCTGGTCATAAATCCCCCTCCTCGTGCCAAGCCGGTCGTGCCGTCCCAGGCTCGCAGGTCAAGGGTGCACCGGTGTTATGGGGCGTGACAACCTTGAAACTTCTTTTTTATTGCTAACATTTCAAAGCAAATCTCCCTTGTCACTAACCATCCTTATGTCTGGTCTTTTTAGTTATTTGTCTTCCATTAGAATTCTTACTTGATATACAAGTGGAAAAGGAGAAACCTTGTCTTGAACGTATTTGTGTGAAGAACCAGTTCAAATGTTTCCTTTTCAGAACTAATCTGGCACCTACATATGCTCTGGGGTGAACGGCGTGCGCGCGTGTGTGCACGTGCGCGCAGGTGACATTTTAAATTAGAGCTGCGCTTAGGAGCCATTCTAGTTAAAACTCACGCAGTGTCTCATGTATTCAGAATACTGGGTTTCAAAATGGCAGCAGGGGCACTTAAATTAAAGCCTATTAGACTTAAATGACCTTAAACAAACTTTAGTTAAAGCACCCCCCTGTGCCATTTTGAAACACAGGGATACTGAATACACAAGACGCTGCAGCATGGTGCAGTGTGCCAATTACAATGCTCCAGACTCAACCAAGTCTGCTCTAATATGTTCCCATCAGGACATGTCAGAGCACATGTACAAATGCCCATCCTTCTTCCTCAAGGTTCTTTCCCATGTAGCAAGGATGGAAACCTTGATTCTCCTAACAATTTATTAGAACTCCACATTGTGTCCGTTATATTCTGTCCCTGCAGAGAGGCATTCAATATACACTAAAGAACAATGAAGTATTTATTTGGCAAGGAAAGAGCTACATTCAGCAATAAAAACACTTGCCATCCCTGGGCTTATTATGGGGGTGCTTCAGCTCAAACAGAAAAGGATCAGATCATGATGTTGAACACCTTTTCTTTAAACAGTGTAGTAAAAGGTATGCATTGATAGTTTTGTTTTTAATTAACTAGTACTTGACTTTCATAACATCATTAAATATCTTTTCATTCCTTCCTTGCTGCCAAAGCTTCCCATTGGATTGAATAGTGTCTCGGGGTACAAACTTGATTGCAAGTCACAAAGTCATACTGTTTTCCTGTTAGTTCAGGATCACTGAAATATAAATACAGCAACACCAATCCAACCTAAATACACCAGACTTTCAGGTAGGATTTTTCCACCCCCCACAAAAAGGAAACAGCTTAGGTTTTACATATGGATCCTTCTCATTCAGACTGAAAAAGTTTCAAACAGGTTGGACAAAAGATGTGTAGCTTCATTTGGTTGGAGGAAATGTAGCAGCTCTTCTGAGTAGATGCTCTTAAACATCAGCAGCCCTGGAACAAATTCATAAGCTGACTGCTTCACAGAAGAGAGAAACATCGGGCTCCAGAACAATGCCAGGCATTTTAATTAGCAAGCCATGCTAATTAAACCCACCTATGCCTCACGTGTAATGTGCCAGCATATCCTTGTGCTGAAAAAAGTGGTGGTGCGGCACTTTGAACTAAAACTTATCGAATGTGTTTTATTTCAAAGTGCCCTACCGCCACTTTTTCAGCACAGGGATGCTAATACACATGACACAGAAGGCTGCCAGAAAGCATCAATTTCTGTGCATCAATTCTCCAGCAGACTATGTTAAATCAAGTCTGTTCCAATGCACTGCATTTCCAATGCGTTGGAGCAGTCTCCGCACACATCTATAGGAGCCCATTTTGACTTTCAACACTGCACTGATAACATTGAGAAAGGGCACTTTGTTTTCTCAATTATGAGGCTTGATAGCTTTTACTAAATATAGAGAAGACGAGAATAATTTAGAGCTTTTACACTGATAGACCTGACATTAAAAAGAACAGCTGGATTTCATAATAAACTATAGGTTTCTTCCAAAAAATAAAAGTACTCGTTCTCTATATGCTCTCTTCTTTCAAGAGGAACTATGCATGTCTGAGAGTCCTTTGCTACTTCAACACCCTTGAAGTACTGTGGTACCTGAGAAGAGAACATTCTGATGTGTGGTGTGGTTCATATCCATCAGACAATAGTTGAGATACTGATCCACAGAAAAGGGAAGAAAGGGAGGACAGTTGCAATTATCTTGCTGCTTGACTCCATGGAACAGGGCAGGGAAAGTGCACTTAACTTCCTCTTTGATGTAAAATAGAAGAGCAAGAAGTGACTAAGGACAGATGACTAGCAGTATGGCACAGAGGATAGAAAAAATAAAAATCTGCCAAGAACCTGGACATGAAAGAAAAGTGTCAGATTCAATGGCCAGCGCATTATAGAACACATACAGACTTGATCAAGATGAATGGCACCATTCACATCTCTTAGAGCTATCCTATGCGCTTGCAGATGTACGTAGGTATCATGGCTTCCTTTATATTTAGTTCAGTTTTGATTTTTTAAATTAGCTATGAGGATGAGAGCCAAATATCACTGTTTTTGTTTTAACATACAGCATGAAAGACGGAAAAACTATAACTGTCATCTGTTATAAACTTTTCTCCAGAATCTCAAGTAACTGGGAATTGTTTATTTTAAAAAAGGTAGAAGTTGAAGTTGAATCTCCAGTCTTCGAATACTCCAAAGTTGCATTTTTAACCTACATCCCAGAAATATATTGATAAAAGTACTGGTATCAAATGAAGAATATGAAGACAAGTGTATAAATATGCAGAATTAGAGCATCATGCTGTTCAGAAGACCCATTTAAAGTTTAACAAGTTAAACTAATGGTGTGTTGTGTTGTTTATATCGTTTACATGCAATTCATAGTATATTGTATAATTTGCAGTAGGTATTCATGCTTATTATCTTGTAAAAGAGCATTATGCAGTGGATGTCAAGAACTGACAAAAGTACAAAGGGAAGTTTCCTATGATGTCCCTTAGAGTATCTAGAAAAAACAGACAAAAAAACCCCAACCCCTCCCCACCAAACCCTTAGGTCTATGCTATACTAAGCTAAAAGAAATTTGAAGTCAAGATGGACTGAAAAGCTCTGCAGGATGTACTTTCAAGGCATGATCTCTCTCCCACTCCTCCCAACCCCAAGCAAAAAAGTGAGGGTAGAGTCCGAACTAAATCATCATAACTTTCGGTTCATGGAACATGATAGACAGCTGGGGGCCTCTGTTCTTACCAGTGACTGTCCTACTCGTGTATTTGTAGACTCAACTAACTGACTAGATCCTAATGAAAAGCATATTGCTTCATTTCTAGGTGTGAATTGATCTTGTGGTTGGGAATACAGCTGAGCTGTCAACAACTCCTCACCCATTGTGGAGAAGTTTTATTAATGACTGTGATGCTACAAGAGACAGTGTGGTAAGATGGTGTCCATTCCTGCTTTTGCAAAGACAGAACCAAAAGGCAGCTGCAGGGAGACTGGGTTACTAAGAGATAGTAATTACCCTTTTGCAGTACTTACTCTTGTTAATTTTTCTTATGAAGGAAAATAAACATGAATAAGATAAGTAGTGCTATATTGGATCAGACCAGTGTTCCATCTAGCCTAGTATTTTGCCTGACAGTGGCAGAAATGGATGCTATAAAAAGGAGAGCTTTGAATTGGATGCCCTTAGAATAATCTATTCTTATTCACTATTCTCCCTGGTACCCATCATTATTGGTTTAGGGATGCCAGAGAAAATCTCCAACGACTCTGTTCTACAGTCATTAACAGATCCATCATCCATGAATGTATCCAGTCCCTTCCCTCAACAGCTGCAAGGAAGTTTTTAAACTTATTTAAAAAACAGATTCCATATTTCTTTGTGAATATACACATCAGAGATTAAGTTAAAAATTTTGGAGTGGGAGGGGATCCCACTTGCTTTACTCCCACAGCAGAAAGAACCCAAGTATCCTGGTTCCCAGCCCCACCCTGCTAACTCATGTACCCCAGTCCCTTTGCAGGCCTGGGTGTGAAACCCAGATGCCCAGGCTCTCAGTCCAACCCATTAATGTATCTAGCCATGGATGACGGATCTAGTCCTACTATTCACATCAAGAATGGATGATGCAGTCATGAAATGAGTTGTTACATAATTATCTGGAGACAATCCAGAATAAATATCCAGTCAGAAAAAACTGTAGCATTGAAACCACCTCCTAGAATTGATGGCACCAATATAAACATGAAGATATAATAAAATATGGGAAATGTCCCCAGCAATCTTCCACAATAAGACACTAAATGAAAGAGGGTGGTGGTGATTGCTTACATTTATTGCAGATGATAAATCCCAGAATGCTTAAATGATGAACAAGAGGCAGTCACCTAAAGGGGCAACTGTCAGACTGTGTACAAACAGAACCACATATACTGTATAAGCATAAATCATATGACATCCTGCCATATCTAGAAAATGACCACTCGCCCCTCCCCCTAACAATTTTATGAAGGGTCTTCCTGACAAATTATAACTGCTCCCAGTTTAGAATTAAATCAATATGGAGAGAATCAAATAGGACAATAAGTTGAGAGAACTGTGTTTTTGAAGATACTGTCTTAGACAACTCATTTTGCATTTTCAAAGGAAAAGAACCCAAAGAAGCAATTATTCATTATGAAGTTGTTCTTCAAAACACAGCTGTAAAATGTTCTCACAGAAGAGTGCCTTTGTAGGGAGTAAGTATTGGTGCCATAAAACCACGATGAGGACTGTTCTACAGCTAAAGACTTCTTCGTAAAAGCCTTGAACGAATATAAGTCTAAAAGGATTATACCACTTCTCAACAGATCAAGGAGATTAAGTTACAGAAACTAATAGCAAGGAAGAAGAAATGGTATCAAATAACGCTGTGGGAAGAACTGGCAGTTACTGGGAAAAGTAAAGATAGCCAGCATTTTGGGCAGGTTATAGCCAAAAGGGACAAAGAAAAAAATAGAATAAAAAAGTTGTATATTCCTGAAAAATACAGGATAGCTTTTTCAAAAATAAGTTTAACAACTTACTTCCAGCTAGTGAGTGAATTGATGACTGTTTCCTGAAGGAAACTTTATCTATTAAGTTTACAAGCAGATCATTCTCTTGCCTCAAACTCCAGTTAGATCATACATATCCTTATTAAGTAATGGAATGGCCTCTGCCTTCAATTTTCTTTCCCCAGAAATCAAAGGACTGTACTGACTGATAGTCTCCAAATTTTTTTAAAAAAACCTTTTGAATAATAATTTTAGAAGGCATATATCTTTAGTATTGGAATGAAAATAATAAGAATCCCAATCTTTAAAAATGGTGATAAGAACTCCTGCACTATAGCATCCCGTTAGTTTTGTTTAGTGTATTCCAGCCAAAATATTTAGCGGAGACTATTATTTCAACTACAAACATGGATCTTTGTAAATAATGTTTTGGGAGAAGACCAGGTTGATTTCAGAAAAGGTTATCCTTGTGTGGGCCACATCTTAGTGTTGTATTACCAAAATATGTGAAGAAAAAGTACTTTGTATGTAACCTTCACAAATCTAAAAGGGAACTTTTGACTCCATAGATAGGGGGTTGGCAGCCTTTTCAGGCTGCAGGACAGACTGACCCAGTTCAGGTTAGAAGCAGGCAGAGCAGGTATTAGGACCCAACTGTTGCTGCTTTTTCCCCAGTGGTAACACAGGGGAAGCGCCAACAACCACTGCTGCATGGGGAGTGTCCACAGCCAGTACTCATTCCTACAGCAGCAGCAGCAGCAGTCCCACTTTTGCTGGGGAGATAAGTGACACCAGTGGACACTGTCCCTGTGATACCACATGGAAAAGCATTATTAGCAGGCACTTTCCCTGCACAGCAGCTGAGAAAAGCAGCAGCAGCAGCTGGGTCCTAATGGCTGCCCACCCATCTCTGACCCCAATTGAGTCAATGTGGCCTGCAGCCTGAAAAGATTGGATCAATCCAGCTGCTGAAGCCCCCCCACCCCCTGTCTGCAGGCCAGATCAAATGGCTCCATAGGCTGAATCCAGCTCACAGGCCATAGGCTGCCAACCCCCGCCAAAAGACACAGTTTAAAATTGATGTTACTGCCAGTTTCTCCTATAACCAAGTACTGCTTAGTGTCAAGGGAGTATTATGGGATCTTGGTGTCCTGTCCACTACTTCCCCAAGTAAAACTGGGGTACAATAAGGATGTCTGCTTACTCTACTTTTTAAAAATCTATTCCTGAAAGGTCTAAAACATGTGCTAACAGAAAGTCCACTCCATTCACCTACACTGTTGAATGATTCTCTCTCTCTCTCCCCCTCTCTCGTGCTTTATGAAGATGATGCACTCTTAATATCTGAATCCCACATAGGCCTCCAAGAGTTACTGGATTCTTTTCAACATTGTTGGCTACAAGAGCTTGGAAATCAACACTGCTAAATCCAGGTATTGGTTTTGGGAAATAAAAGACAAAACAAGTATGGTTCTTATAAAAAATAAGATAGATGTGGTGCCCTCACTTAAATACCTCAGAATTTGTTTTAATAAATCTGAGCTGGAATAAATGCACCATAAATAAACATTAAAAGGGTTTAATGCAGAGTTTTATCCCTTTACAATAAGACCAGTAAAAGGGGTGCTGACAGCACTAGGTCTAAAGATACAAGGTAGAATCCATTTTGTTGTATGGAGTAGAACTATGGGATGCTGAAGCCATTCCATAGTTCATTCCAAAATAAAAACATTTTTAAAATGCATTTCTTAAGGTGGCTTTTATTTTATTTTTTTACCAAACTCTACTATCTGAAAAAGAGCTGCTTAATATGAGCATTTTAGCCTAGTTAGCAAGTCTAAATTATTAGATAAAATGTAGAGCTTCAACCCCCCCCCCCCCAATCAGATAACCCAAGAAAGGTATTTTGGAATTCTTTTCAAAATAAAGCCCTATTTGGCTAGTTAATTAACATTTATACCCTTCTCTAGATCCTGGGAAACATGCTGGCAGTTACTGACCCAATATTTCCTTCATATAAATCTTATATCTCAAGTTAAAGATACCAACACACATACAGATGTGCAGGAAGTGAGATGTTCCCCAAAGTCCCCCTTATTGAAATTGATACAGCATTCTTTTGGCCTAGAAATCTGAAGTAAAAAAAAAACCCACACAAAAAAGGAGGCCATTACAAGACTGATTCACTCTAATGAGATGCACAATCATGGAAGGGGGGGGGTCAGACCCCATTTTCCAGCAGGATATGTTCTTTCAGGAAAAATGAAATTGACTAAAAAAATTAATCAATTTGTGGTCGTTTGTTCTTTGAAAAAAAAATAAGAGGGAAACGCATCTCTCAGCAGAAAAATCAAAGTACTGGACTAACGAAAAAAAAACAAATTTGCTTCCTTTTAACAGCTTACAGCCTGTCTCATAATCCATACATGTATTTTCACTACTTCCTCAAAGAATAAGGGCTTTAAAAAAACCCAAACAGATAGAAGTCTGTTTTTAATTTTAAAGCTATAATTTTAAGTATCACCACATATTCAAGTTTGAATAATTTCATTCACAACTTAAATAAACCTTGCCTACCCAGTTTTGGCACATTTCTTCAAATTCTTTTATTCTATAATGTGTTTGGTTTAAAGAAGAGGATATTAATTATTCCGGAATGAATGTTTTTAAGATACTAGATTGAGTTATGGACCCTTAACACCAGAAACCCCCACTTGTTTTAGACTCTGAACAAGCAAAAAGCCAAAGTCAGATAGGCAAGACATTGGCAAAATCTACCGACAGAAGCACTGAAGAGCAAGTTACAGCTCAACTTCATCCCCATAAATTTGATATTGACCAGTACTGGACAGAAATTAAGAGATACAGTAAAGCTGACTGAAATGTTAAACGTTTCAACTTCAATCCAACATGTCACTGCTAGCAATACTATATACAGTCCTTTTTAAAATCGCCTCAGCCCAAAATAATCAAAAAAGGAAAAGTACATTAAAAAGCTGTATTTCTAAGCAAAGCTAAGGAAATCTATGGTGGAGGCAAAGTAAAGTTAGAAGGAGGAGGAGAGAAGTGTTAGAGTAAAAGTAAACAGTTACTTAAAAAAAACTATTAGAGGGGACTGACAAACTAAAAATTTGTTGTTTTATTTATTGTCACTAAAGAATATATGTTACTCAGCTAAAAAGCTGTCAAGTTGTAAAAGCTGGTTCACAGCATCCCCCAATGAAGAAGAATGGCTTGTATTCAAAAGCTTCTCTAACTCTATCCCAACTACACAGTTGGTCCAATTATTTCCTAAAGATATCACTCTAAGAAATCCTTGCTTTTCAAAACAAAGGAGCCAAATATTTTGTGCATCATTAAGAGTGTTAATAGACTTCTTAAAAAAAGAAAAAAACCCAAAACAACAACTTCCTGCACTTAAACTGAACAGGAAGGATTTTTTTTGTAGTTAATTAGCAGGTAAAGTTCTGCATTTTATCAGAATTAAAAGAATCTTAGATCAGTTCCACTGCTTCCTGTTTTGCTTTCCTTTAAGTGAGTTGCACCATCATGGGCTGTGGCATTCAGTAAAAACTACATCAGTCTTCAATACACTAGAAGTAGGGAGAGAGACTATATTAAAACAATTCCTTGAAAAGTGTTTATATGTACATTTATATGTATACTATAAACATTTTTTCCAAGGAATTGGAAAAAACTAAGAGTTGAATATAAATAATTAACTCTTAAAATAAAAAAATCTTAAGCTTTACATTTACTAACCTTAAATACTTCAGTGATTTCAGTTTTGCACTCTGATGAATTATTTTTAGAGAAAAAAGATCAGGTGCAGGAGATAAACAACCTGTCCGCTGCAGCAAGCCAAAAACTGGCTAGAAGAAAAATGTATGTAAAATGTATTTCACATTAAAAGGCAACAAAAGTTCTAACAATATATAAATTATTTTTAGAAGATTAGTTGCCATAACAACATCTCTCAGTCAGGTTGCTCACTCTTCAGAAAAGAAAAATTACAATTCAAGTGCAATAAAAATCAGCAGTGCTCTCATCTTCAAGGTATCTGAATAACTAAGGAAGTGACTATATACTTATCTATATCAGCAAAGCCAGTATAAAAGAACTAACATGATAATTTTAAATATTGAGCATCTAAAATTGAGACATGAATACTTGCATCTTAAAACAGGTAATGGCTAAATACTAGAGAAGAGCATTAACATTAAAATGTTAACAGTTCAAATGAATGCAATTTTAAAAGGTTATTTATTTGAAGAGCATTGAAAGAGAAAAACATTTAAAGTATCCGAGGATTCATTTATTTCAGCAGCTTACAAAAATGTTCACCAGTTTATTAGTTTTTCTACAAACTCTAGTGAATGGTCTAAATCAGTTTTTATAGCAATAAAATTCTTTTATCAGTAAGCTAAAACAAGTCTCCTATAATTAACTTCTTTTTAATTCCAGATTCCTAATTGTATAAAGAATTAATAAACCCTTGCTTAGCCCACATTTATGGTTTCAAAGTCAATATGCATGTCTAAAACCTGGTCCCATTATAAGTATTCAATTAGGTGTTTAAGTGATAATAAATATTTAATTGAGACTCAGACAAATAAGATTCCTGCCGTCACCTTTTGTTGGTCTTTTCTCTCTTCTTCGTGCTAGATGTTCCTGCCAAAAACCACTTTTTGTTTTTTCTGGCATTTCCAGATTCTCCCCCATTACATGGATAGACCATAATTATTATTAATTATGCATGGAAGCCTCAAAGGCTAAAAACAAAAGCTACATATACATAAATTGCTTCAAATCAACACAAAAGAAACAGTTCTTTCCAAATACCTCCAAAAGAACACTACACAGTAATATTTAAATAAACTAACAAAAAAACCCAGTTTATTATGTTTTGGCTATATGTGCAGTGAATGCCAGCCCAGTCTTCTGTTAAGTCATCATAACATATCTACACTTGACAGTCATCCACAAGACTCAAATTCAAGTACTACACAATGGCAGAACAGCTCTGCTCCAAGTACTTCATTTTCCTCAGCACCTTAACTTTTTTTTTTTTTGGAAGGTAGCCAGCTGCTATAGTTGTGAAGAAGCTTGAAAATACAACATCAAGAATTCTAATACTATCAAAGCCTGTCCGTCTCCCTTTATTGGCACTCTGATCGGCTGACGGAAATAGCCAGAGTGCTCTAAGCGTGGGGGAGAGCTGCCATGATTCTGAAGCCATGCTGAGGACCGGGCAGAGGTTTGAGGTGCTGGCCCCAGCTCCCCCACTCCACTCCCTGCAGGAGGCAGAACAACGGCAGCATGGGGTGTTAGGTGGCAGCACTCCATCCCAGCCCCCTTCCCTGCCCTGCCCCACCATTCTTGACAGGAAATTGCCTAGTATACAGCACAATGAGGTACCAACTTTACCAAAGAGGGTGCAATAAGAGTCCCAGAGGGTGTAAATTACCTAGTCTGTCTCAACTGATCAGACAAGAATATTTCACACCATGTTAATATTAGCTTTTCACTGCTCAAAGAAAAGAGGAAGAAGTATATGGTGCCAAATCCATTCAATGTCGCCACCTTCAAGGGCAAATATGAATGGGGTTTAGGAGAAGATCATGCAGGGGCAGTTTAGCCTTAACCTTCTCACAGCAGGGCTGCCAACACAGTTTTTCTACTGATAATCTGCCAACTTTTTTTTTTTCCTGACATTTTGGACACTTCTACCATCAGTTAAAAAAAATAAAATAAAATAAAAATGCTTTGAGTTGGCAGTCCTGTGTGACTGCAGCTATGGTTTTACACCCAGCTGCCCCTGCAAGAGGGCCCATACTCACCCCACACTCTAAAACATTCAACTGCATCATGTTTCATCCTGCTCTCCCCCCCCCACACCGCCCACCCAACCTTATGCCTGCCAGGCCTGCTCCCCATCTTACACAAATTTCTACCTGCCACCTCTTCTCCCCTTGAGTAACTAAAGGTCCAGCTGGAGCAGACAGTTTGGGCCTAGGCTAAGCTGCTCACGCTGTGGGTGGAAGGGAGCGGTTTGTAGACAGGGTGCGAAGCATCCTGGGATGCTGAGGGGTGCGAGTTCACTTGAATCTGGAGGGAATCTGGGACAGAAGTTCAATAAATCATTTAACCTAAAATCAAATAAGTCTGATACTACATGCATCCAGATTTATCTTAAAATCAGTTTTGGCCATTTTGAAAGTGGTTTATGTGCATTGAACTTCTGTTGTTACAGATTTGAACCAGTTTCAAATCACTGATACTGGTTTGTGTGCAACTTCTTTCCCGAGCCTTATCAGGGATCCTGGTTGTCCCTGGGAAAGTTAAGAAAAAAAACACCCCCCAAAAAACAAAAAAACAAAGTTCTCTGATTAAAACTCCAAAATCCGTGATTAATATTAAAAGGCTCCCCACATTCCCCTCCTGCCCCAGCCATCCTGGTGCCCTTCGCTTCCCCACCCTGCTCATGCCCCTTGCCTCCCACCTACAGCCCTGCCAGAGGGGGTCTCCAGCCACCAGGGCTATGGGGGTAGAGACCCAGGTCCGCATCCCATTGGCCCTGACAGAAGGCGGTGGTGGCAGCAGCGAGATGGCTCTCCCACTGCTGCTGCCTGCTGTGGGCTTGGGTGGGGGTGGGGCTGGCTACCAGCCCCACCCCCCCAGTCTTACCAGTGCCTCCCAACCGTGACCTGCAACTCCCCAGCCCTGCCAGAGGGGGCCCCCAGCCCCCAGAAAGCACCACTTACCTCACAGGCTCCAGAAGCGAAGAGCCTTGGCTGACAGAGCCTCAGGTACTACCCTTCCCCCTCTGGGCATGACTGGGGGTTTCCTGCCCCTTTTGCAAACAACTCTTGCAGGCTGGAACTCAGCCAGCCTGCAGAGCTCTCTGCAAAAGGGGAAAATCTGCAGGTTTCCCTGCTAAAAGAGAAAAATCTGTTTTATTTCCTCTGATAAAAAAACAAAAACAAAACAGGGAAATCTGTGGTTTTCTGTTTTTCCATAGGAAATAGAAAACCAGGGTTACTGCTTATTATACAAATCAGTGGCAATGCTCCATATGCTGCCCTGCATGAACACTGAATGTAATTTCATTCAGGCAATGAAATTTGAAGTGATCTCAGGACTTATATTCACTTTCATAAAAAGTTTTTCTGCAATTTACAAAACAGGCAATTTTAAGCTTTTTTTGTTTTTTTAAAACCAGACTATCCACAAGTTTATGGATAGTTGGCAGACTTATCTGTTAGTTGCTTGTGCAGCACTAGCTTTTTGCTGAAGAGCCAGAGCTAGCCGAACAGGTAAGGGTGAGCAAGCTTCTGCCAGAGCTCTGCAATATAGTGATAATTTTTGTGGGGTGAAAACAAAACTACTACTTATAAAGGGGAAACAAGGATCTGGTACCTAGACTTGTGGCTGTCCTGCTGCACCAAGAAGTTCGTACTGCCTCACCTACACTATTTCCCAGGATGCCACACTTCCTGGATACCTATACACATACCCAACATGTTAACTGAGTCTGCTGGAGTGTGCCAATTACCATGCTCTAGCAACCTCATTGTCATATGTATTCAGCATTCCCTTGCTTCAAAATGGCAGCAGGGGCACTTTAACTAAAGCTCATTAAGCAAGCTTTAAAAAAAAAAAAAAAAAAGTTTTTCTGCTGCCATTTTGAAGCATGGGATGCTGTGGATGCTTTCATTAAAACAGCTCCCAAGAGCCTCTCTAAAGCACCACCTACCTCCCCCCCAGCACATGAAAATGCACCCTATATTTACAGGAGTAATTACTTTAGGTCAGCTATGACTAGAATAGTTTTCTTTTCTACATTCTGCCTTCTGAAAACAAAGAGGTATGTATGTAAATTTGTGGGTCTGAAACAAAACAATAAACCTAGCCCCAAAACTTGAAAATTTATTAAATTGAGCATAGATAAAATTACTGAAAAGGTACCTTATTTAGACATATAGAACTGATGCTTCTAAACTACCTACACATGGCATTCTCTCTCAGTTTAGCTCCTGATCACAAAATAAAGCTGTTGGGATGAAACATTTCCATAGCCACACACGCATACCAGCAATGGATACTTCAGAATAAAAAATATTTCTATCCAGAAGGGAAAGAAGAAAAAAACGATAGGCAAAAGCAAAGTGTATCCTACACTTGGTACACACACGTAACTTTAAATAGATCATAAAATCAAAGAGATTGGGGTTCATGGGATGACCAAACAAGTCTGATTCCTCATTTAAAAAGGCTTTCAAGGAGACCTGCCATACCACAGTAAAATAGAGATACTGATGCTAAACTTAATAAATTTGAGAGCTATTTTTAATTTGGGGACAAAAAACAAAAACACAAAAAAACCAAACATGCAAGCCTTGCTGAGGAAGCAGTTTTTGAAAGCAGCCATCATAGTAATAAAATCTGGATGTTTTGTATTGGAAACAGAGAGTAAAAGGTTCATACATTATCACTTTGAGGTAATGTAAACATAACAATATTTTTTCCTCACTGTCAGAGTACCCTCCAGGGGCATATTTGTTCAGGACCAATGCAATCTTACCTAGTCTCCGAGTCCTACGAAGACAGCCCAGGCTTAACCCACAATGCAAAAGGGAAGCCGCAGGCTCCTGCCCACTCTGAGATTTTGGTGTCTCACCTTCCTGGACTCAAGGGGGTAGCACCCAGTTCTTCTGACAGAGGGGCTTCATCTTCTCTTCAGTGGGAAGGAGGGGGGCTGAGAAGGAACTGAACACAGCCTGAGGTTCCAAACAAAACAGCAGACTGTTTCTTCAGTAAGAGGCATTTAATGGGATATAGGCCACACAGCCAGAGGTTCTCTGCTTCTTTCACAGGGGTTAAGCAGTCCCCGTCCCCAGTCCTACCTGCAAAGCCTAGAGCACTACCAAAGATACTCAGGTGTTATGTTTTCCAACTCTAGTTTCCCCAAATCCTTTCATCTCAGCCCCTAGATTCTTCTAGCCAAGAGCTGCCAAGCTGTTCTTTTACACCTGCTCTACCAATTTCATGTTTATTTCCTCTAGACATCTACTGGGTATCCCCGCATCTTGCCTTCATTGATATATCAGACATCTAAGACTGTTGATGCTAAAAAGGTGCAGCAGAAGCACAATTTCTGGGATTGGGAATCTGATCCCAGTCATGCCATTGCCAGCAGGGAGCCCAGGACACAGGTTTGCACATGCTGGATGGCAGAAGTCAAATCGGCTCGCCCTGGGTCTCACCCCATCTTGGCTTCTACTTGGCCCAGCCACCCAGAGAAAGGGGGGGGGAGGGGAGGAGAAGGGAAGGGTACTTACTAGTCCTTCTCCGGTAGATCAGGGTTCCCAAAGACCCCCAGGTAGGACCCCTCCCCTTGCCTGGGAGCAGTGCAGTGCCAGCAGTGGGCCCACTGCGCATGCACATACTTTAAAAAGAGGGCCCACCAAAGAAAAAAAGCCTCCGTTGGCTCTGGGAACGGTTATTTCATAGATTTCATAGACATTAGGGCTGGAAGGGACCTCGGGAGATCATCGAGTCCAGCCCCCTGCCCAAAGGGCAGGAAGTCAGCTGGGGTCATAGGATCCCAGCAAGATAAGCATCCAATTTACTCTTGAAGGTGTTCAATGTAGGTGCTTGAACCACCTCCGCTGGCAGACTGTTCCAGACCTTGGGGGCTCGGACAGTAAAGAAATTCTTCCTTGTGTCCAGCCTGAAACGGTCTTGCAGGAGTTTGTGACCGTTTGACCTCGTCATCCCTTGGGGCGCTCTGGTGAACAAACGTTCCCCCAGATCCTGGTGGTCACCCCTGAGAAACTTATAGGTGGCCATCAGATAAACCCTGAGCCTGTGCTTTTCCAGGCTAAAGAGTCCCATGGCTCTCAGCCTGTCATCGTAAGATCTATTTTCCTGACCTCTGATCATGCGCGTGGCTCTCCTCTGGACTCTCTCAAGCTTCTCCACATCCTTTTTGAATTGTGGAGCCCAAAACTGGACGCAGTACTCCAGCTGCGGCCTCACCAAGGCTGAGTACAAGGGGAGAATGACATCCCGGGATTTGCTCGAGAAGCATCTATGGATGCAAGCCAGCGTTTTGGTCGCTTTACTAGCCGCAGCATTGCATTGCAGGGTCATGTTCATCTTGTGGTCAATGATGACCCCCAAGTCTCTTTCTTCTGTAGTGCTATCCAACATAGCACTGCTGAGCCTATAAGGATATAGACGTATGGGTAAGAGACGCACTGCCCCCAGCATCCTGAAGCCCCCCCAAGTGACTCCCCAGCAGCCAAGGAGCACCCCAACAACCACCAGTACACTGGGAGGCAAGCGGGGCCCATGGTGGGAGGGACACAGCCCAGCTGCAGGGCAGCTGAGTGGAGCCAAGGAAGGTCTCACCCCACCTTGGCTCCTACTTCACTCAGCCCCGCAGGGAGCCATGCAACCGGAGCCTCACAAAACAGGACATGCAAACAGGAGCACTCCTGAGCCTTGTGCATGAGTTCTGCGCAAACTCCCATGCTGAGGGCAAGCAAGAAGGCCCGAGGCCCTGCCTGTGAGCCCTAGGGACGGTAGTCCCATCAGTAGCTGGCCTACCAGTGGCACGATGCAAATGGACACACACCGCACTCCAAGGGTTCCCTCGGCATTTGCGGCCTCCCCCTCTGGCACCTTAGAGGCTTCCACCCAGATGGAACCCATGGTTGTGGGCTCCATGTAGATGGAGCCCCTGGCTCTCGGCTGTGGGGGATGCCTGGCACATTTCCAGGCTCCTGGGACCAGAAACGTGGCTGCCTCCTCCCCTTGTGAGGTTTGCTCCACTTTGGAGTCTCCAGGACACCAGACAGAGGAGCTCCAGGCCACAGTCCAGAGACTGCATGCCATCAAGGATTGCGAGCAGGAAACAGACTGCTACTGCCAGGGCCTTCACCCCCTGGAGGCAGAGTGTAGACTAAGGTCCCCTTCCAGGACAAGAGAGGACTCAGATCTTTCAAACTGTCCAGCCAGGGGGTTAGACCTAGGTAGTCAAGGGCCCCAAGACCTGCCACACCAAGGTCCCCTCCCCTCTGGAGCTTTGAAACGGGTATGAACCTCTTGCAGCCCCAGTTGAGCCTGCAGGAGCTGGCATCTCTGCAGACAAGGGAGGATCACCCACCCCTACTCTCCCTAAGATGAAATGCAGAGTGGTCCTCATGGGAGACTCCCTCCTCACAAACTGCCACCTCAAACCCCTAGCCTGGGAGGTCTGCTACTTCCTGGGGGCCTGCATGCAGGACACAGAAGAGAGGATCTCAAAGATTATCCAGCCCTCCAACCACTATCCTATGCTCCTTATTCATGTGCGCATGAATGACTCAGCTCGGAGCAATCCCAGCCAGGTCATGAGGAACTGCAGGGCTCTGGGAGCGGGGTTTAGGGGTACAGGTGGTCTTTTCCTCACTCGACCTGATTGTGGGTCATGGGCTGAGGAGGGAGAGATGGGTCGAGGCAGTCACCCACAGACTGATGCTGGTGTCATCGTGAAAGCTTTGGCTTCATGCTCACAGCCTGCTCTTTGGTGAGAGAGGCAGTGGTCTGCTGGAGAGACAGCCTCCACCCTCACCCCACTGGGGAAGAGGCTGTTCTTAGCCAGACTGGCTGACAAGCTCAACTGGGCTTTAAAAACTAAGCCCGCTGGCAGTTGAGGGGGGATTGCCACCATTGCAAGCCTGCTGGGCAACCCTTGTAAATCCAGCAGGCTAAGGCACTTAAGGGAACCCACCCCTACCCTAGCCCCAGAAGAAATCTGCGAGGAAGGAAGGGGCCCCCCAATAGGACACTTGCCTGCCAGTACACCAATGCCAGGAGCTTGGGGAATAAAACAGGAAGGTCTGGTCCTCCTGCTAAACAAGAATGACTACAACCTCATAAGGATAACAGAAACCTAGTAAGACTCCATCTATGACTAGGCTACAAGTATAGCTGGCTATACCCTGTACAAGTGAAATCATGCAGATAAAAAGGGGTGGGGGTGTAGCTCTCTCTGGCCAGGACAGCTACACACCCCTGCAAATTGACACTGGCACCCAGGATGGATGACCAGCATCCCTCTGGGTTAAAATACTGGGGAATGTGGCATAGGGGACATCATGGTAGAAGTCTACTATGGACCCCCTAACCAAGAGCTGGACCAGGAATTTGCCAGGGAGCTGGCTGAGGTTGTGTGCTCTTGGTGCATGGTTGTCATGGGAGATTAAGCACCCAGACATTTCACAGGAAGAGCACTCAGCCAAATCTGATTGGTCCCAAAGCTTCCTTATGTGCATGAATGAGCTCTACCTGACCTCAAGAAGTCCATGGGCTGATGAGAGGTAAAGCGTTGCTCAACCTGGTACTGGCCAAAGGGGATGACCTAGTCAGTGGCCTAAGAATCAATGAGAAACTGGGTGATGGTGACCACAAACTGATCACCTTTACTATCCATTGCAAAAGCTGGCAAGCCAAGCAGCAATGCAGAAGTCCTTGACTTCAGAAAAGCCAACTTTGCCAAGCTCAGGAGGCTCATTGTCAAGGCCCTAAGGGACCACAACTCGACAGGAAGAGGAATCCAAGGAGTGGATGCTCCTCAAGGAAGCGATCCTGACAACACAAGGGATGGCCATCCCATCTTAGAGGAAGGGTAGCAATAGGGTACAGCAGCCCCCTTGGCTCAGCAGGGAATATGAGGACCTTCGACACCTCCTCAAGAGAGGCTTATAAATGATGGAAGGCTGGAATTAATCACCAAGGAGGAGTACTCAGCACTGGTCCATACCTGCAGGGAGCAGATCAGGGAGCTCAGTTGCAGCCTTGACATTCATCTGACTTCACATACCAAGGACAACAAAAATTCTTTTTTCAGATATGTAGGGAGTCAGATCCCTGGTGAACCAAACGGGATAGATGGTAACCAACACCCAGGAAAAGGCCAATCTGCTTAATGGGTACTTCGCATCAGTCTTTCATCAGTCCAATGGGACTGCCCTGCCTTGCAAGATGTGGGTTCACAGCCAGGGTGAGGGCATATTTATACCCAGCATTGGTGTTTATCTAGTAAAGGATCACCTTCAGAGGCTGGACACCTTCAAGTGAGCTGGTCCTTACAGATTACACCCTAGAGTACTCAAGGAGCTGGCAGGTGTCATAGCCCAACCATTGGCAAAAATATTCAACTCATGGTGCTCAGGGTGAAGTACCTGAGGACTGAAAGAAGGCCAATGTGGTACCAATCTTCAAGAACGGGTGGAAAGAAGATCTGGGGAATTACAGGCCAATCAACTTAACCTCAATCCCCAGTAAGATTCTGGAGAAAATTATCAAGGAGAACTTTCTGGATAAGCTGGCTGAGGGCAACATCCTGAGGGACAGCCAGTATTGCTGTATTGCAGGTAGGTCTTGCCTGACATATCACCTGGACAAGGGAGAAAAGATTGACTTCATATCCGGACTTTTAAAAAAAAGTCCTTTGATCTGGTGTCCCACAACCTTCTCACGGAAAAACTGGCCAACTGTGGCCTCGGCTACACCACAGTCCGACGGCTGTGAAACTGGCTCTGAGGTTGGACCCAGAGCAGTGGTGGATGGTAGTGAATCATTATGGTGCTCTGTGACCAGTAGTGTCCCCTGAGGCTCTGTCCTTGGACCAGTTCTTTAACATCTTCGTCAACAATGTGAACATTGGTGTCAGAAGTGCACTGGCTAAGTTCACTGATGACACTAAACTTTGGGGCACAGCGTAAGGAGAGGCTAGTGATCCAGGCTGACTTGGATAAACTTACTAAGTGGGCGGATACATTTGTCAGTATTAAACATTATCAGGTTTGCAAGGTACTCCACCTCGGGGCAGGGGGGGGACGAAGACCCGCAGCATACTTGTAGGCTTGGCAGTGCTATGCTTGCTAGCACTACTGCTGAGACACACACACTTGGGGATCACGACTGACCACAAGATGAACACAAGCCATCAATGTGATGCTGTAGCTGGTAAAGCAAAACAAAACCCTGGCTTGCATCCATAGATGCTTCTCAGGTCTCTTTCAGGATGTCATTCTCCCACTGTACTTGGCCTTGGTGAAACCACAGCTGGAGTACCAAATCCAATTCTGGGCTCTGCAATTCAAGAAAGATGATGTTGAGAAGCTTGAGAGAGTCCAGAGGAGTGCCATGCACATGATCAAAGGGCAAGAGAATAGACTTTATGAGGACAGGCTGAGAGCCATGGGACTCTTCAGTCTGGAAAAGTACAGGCTCAGGGGGACCTGATGGCTGCGTATAAGTACATAAGGGGTGTACATCAGGACCTGGGAGAATGTCTGTTCACCAGAGTGCCCCAAGGAAAAACAAGAAACAATGGTAATAAACTCCAAGACGGTTTTAGACTGGACACAAGAAAAAATTTCTTTACTCTGAGCCCCCAGGACTTGGAATAGACTCCCTCCAGAAGTGGTGCAGACACCTACTCTAGCTTAAGTCAAGAAACACTTGGATGCTTATCTTGTTGGGATCCTTTAACCCTAGCTGACTTCCTGCTCCTGGGGCAGGACTTGATAATCTTCAAGGTCCCTTCCAACCCCAGCGTCTATGAAACCTACAACTCCCCTGGTCTAGGGGTTTGTAGGTGCTATCTAGGCCCTGGAATAGCAGAACCTCTTTCTGATCCTGGGGCACAGTGAAAGTCTAAGACACATGTACACTGCAGAACCCTGCAACCTGCTTCTTAGCATCCCATTTTCAGCATTAGAACTAGGGCTGTCCCCATCCCAATGCTGATGCTGACAATCAGCTGATTGTCAGCATGGACATGAAGATGCTACACATGCAAACTATGGTGCCATACAAACAAGCTAAGCATACACCACATTGTATGTAGTGTGGCTGGTTTGCTACTGTATGGTCCTCTAAAGATCCATCTGGTCTCAACCTGCACAAACATAGTAAGCCCTGGCACTTAATCCTTCATTCTCTGCACAGACTAATGAAGTTAACTTAATTGTGCAGTGTGTTACCTACTTGAGCAGTTAATGGAAATATCACCATAAAACCTGTAATCCGCCATACCCACCTTTGCCCTTTGTGAAAGAAAATGTTTCTGTGGCTAGAGGGAAAAAAAATCTCCAGAAAATTCTAAAATTGGTCAATTTTCTGTCAGAGTATGAAAGCTACAGAAAGGTCTGCCAAAACTGGGGTATGGCTTTAGTGTTTCTTTTTGCAAGCTCAGGACTACTTAACATTCTTAAATGGCCAGAAGTCTGTTTTTGCCAATTTTGATGGAGTTGAGAAATCTTAATTGCAAAGACTGTTGCAGAAGTTTAAAAACCCAAAGAAGTAGTGGAAGGTGGGGGGTAGGGAGAGGGTATGGAAAAATCCTCAAAACTGTTTGTGACTACTATAAAAACTTAGGATAATGTTGGAGAGAACAGATTTTTCTATTGTGCATAATTCTAGTGTTTTTCTGACTCATTATGTAGGTCTATAGCTATGCTTGTCAAAGTCAGATTACAATTTTGACTGGAACACCATGCAATCAGGCAATCCTGAATTGTGTAATAAAATAGATGGTACAGAATTTAATAGCATAAATTTTGTATTACTAGCTGCTATTTGCTTACACATAAACATTCAGTTGCTGAAATAGTAAGTAAATTTTAGGTTTCAAGATTAAAGGGTAATGTTAATATGTACATATTAAAAGTAGGCCAAGATCTGCAAGTTAGGTACTTTAGCTATATAGCATGCCGTATTACAGAATTTCAGGTCTGACTAAAGAGAAGAAATGTTCTACAAATAGGAACTCAATAAAGCTGCTATCTTGGCTATACTTCTACCTTCAGCAAGTAAACTTATTACAAACCAATATACTAAAGCAGCTTGAGAAGATGCCCAGAATGCTATTTTTCAGAAAAGTGATATTTCACTGCTTTTTTCACCCAAGTATAACATAACAGGTCTTGCATTGATACAGCATTCAAAATAATGTCTTACCTTCAGGGGCAGCTGCATCACAGACTTTAGGCATGTATGTTGTAACATTTCCCAGATGGCCATCAACAGTCATGTTACTCTGCATGAAGAACACACACAATATTAGAGAAGAATATTTTATACTGATATGCACACTATTCCCTGTGATAATTCCTAAAGCACAGTTCTCCAAGAGCCAGTTATATTTGATATGCATTACATTTTACTTTATAAGGTTTTCCTTTTCCAGGAACAAGATGAGAAAACAAATATTTTTACCGTACCTATGTAATCTGTACATGCCATAAGAAATTATAAGATGATTCCAAAGCTACACATTAAGTGCTGCAAATTAACATCTTCATATAAAACTGTTCCAAACTATGATTTCATGTTAACTTTTTTTTAATCAACTAAGGTAAGATGGTGTCTGAACAGAAATGGGGAAAATGTACAGCTGCATTAACTAAAGAATACTGCTCATACTATGGACTGCAAATTTTTCTAAACCAGATACTTCAATCTGTATCATCTGAGCACAGTTGTATTTCCCTCTGCCTCAGAAATGTTGAGAACATACACCTCAGTCAGACTTTTCTCTTTTTAAAAAGGAAGGGGCCTACATGAAGAGTTAGGAGCTTAAATTCACTCTACAGACTGAGCAGCCCTTTCAGGAATCGCATCTGCTACTTAACTATGCAACTAATATTAAATTTATAGTAATAAAGCACTGATGCATAAAAATAAAAATATTTACTATGAAAGATTACTACATTTCAAGCTCAGTCCTTTGAGATGCTTAAATTTAATCTTTGAACTTCATCAAAAAACAACAAAAAATGCTGTACTACATTAGAGCAGAGGTCCCTGCCAATATAATTCAAAGCCATCTAACTTCATTATTATTTATGGTCTACTGATTATTATAGAAATCTTTCTTTTTAAAAATTATATGCTTAACATTTAATCCCGTTTGTTTCGGGTGAGAGAAGGGAGAAAAAAAAGGGGGTATGGTGATGCGGAGCAGGAATAAAGGAAGGAAAGCAATGCACAATTTATTTATTTATTTTCACACTTTTAGCATTTGGATCTGCTGAAAAAAACCCCAAAATACTTCACAGTAACAAAACTTCATTAGTGCCCCTGGTATCCCACAGATTAAGAAAAACTCATCTCAATTTTTTTTCTAAATAATCAACCTCTATTTAATTTGGGATTAGTTATTTTTAGTCCTTAGAATTTTTCTTCTCCATTTGCCATTTACTTTTTGCAAGTATATTTGCTGGCCCACCCAAGAAAGCTATTCATTAGAGGTAAACATAAATATTTTCTTGAAAGCCAATCTTTGTGCTTCACTGATGAAGTATTGCTTTATCTATTAAATTTGCTCTTATTTGTCAATATTTTACTGATAATAAAAGATACCCAGAACCAATTGCAATATTCCAGCTCTGGAGGCAGCAGATCAATAAGTCCTCTGATGCCTCTCTGTATATAGCATAAAATTGCATTAGTTCTTTCCAGTGCCACACTACATCTGAGACATACCGAGATTGCTGCCTACTAATGTCACTCTGGTTTCCAACATTGACTGGTCTTTTACCCACTAAAAAGTTTCAATTGATTCCCCTTCCCCGGGGATCAAAATGTTGTTTTTTACTTTTTGAATCAACTTAAATATACCCATTTCCAGCACAAATATCCAGTTACCCTAGCATTTTCACCACTATTTGAGTATCTTGATTGGCTTTAATAGCTAAAGTGAGCATGGCTTCTGGTTACTGGGAATGCCATAATTTCATCATGAGGTGCTGTTTTGTTTTGGGCTTCATAAGTGATGCAGTAAGCCCTTTACAGACTGCAAAGGAACCACCAATCAGATGATTCAATGAAACCAACTACAGCCTGAGCATTCTCTCCAGCTGCTTTATGCTTTAAGAATTCCTTCAGCATGTTCTTTGGGTGCATACTCCATATCTCTTGCCTCCAGTTTTCTCACATGGACTCAGACTTATGACACCCCCTGCCCTTCTACACACATTATCTAACCAAGACATGATTTGGCTGAGGCTTAGTACAGACATTCTTCACTTTGCTCCCTGCCCCCCCAACCCTGAAATAATTCCTAGGCGACACAGCAGCCCACAAAATCTGAACATGGCTAACAAAGATAATGCTCTCTGCCATCCCCAAATGCTCCTTAACATCTCCTTTCTTGATCACTGGCCACTATAAGCATCCTGTCCATCAGACCTGTAACTAAAACATCTTCTGACTTGAATCTCCCAAATCTTCCCAATAAGCTAAGAAAACTGCATCACTTTTTATGCATTCCTCCGCTGCCTACCTTATTTATTATCCCAGGAGTTCTAGACTTTTGTTAACCCAAAGGCAACAAACAATAATAAACAAGTGATACATTAAGGAAAATCGAGGGGGGGAAAAAAATCATACTTCACTTTGTCAATTGATTAAAGAAACATTATTTTTCCGTTGCTACAAACACAGTAAGGTCTCAAAGGCAAGCCATAGGTTAGATACCACAGCTACATTACAGCAACCTACTTGTCCTCACTTTAACCATCACTTATGGCTTACCCCTGGTTTCCAAGCATCTTTTATTCAGTATCGAGATGCTGAATTTCTATAATCAGCAGTCCATAATGCCAGCCTCCACTGCCAACTAATTTAAAATGTTCACATTTGAGGGGCTCCTCCCAAATATTTGCAAAGGCATTCAATTTTCCCTTTCAAATCCCTTTAAAAAATGCATTTACCATGAGCTGCGCACACATGCACACACAGAGCACTAGAGGGTAAAGACAAGAGGGGAGAACTTGGTTCTGCCTTTGTCACCATCCTCTTTCATCAGTTACTAAAACTCACTTCTGCAGTTCTTGCTAGTACTCACCAGAAGTGTGACATCCCTCACCAGCTAACAATAATTGTCATCATCATCATAAAAATGTATACAGAATGATTGTTTTTCATTTCTCCCACAATCACCATATCTGGCCCATTAATAACTCCACCTTCAATATCCCTTTCATTTGAATTTTCTTCCTCATTGATTCCCATATACACATGCCCTTCCTGAGCTAAATCTACAAGGACACTACCCCTTTTCCATACAAATCTTCCTGAACATGTAGGTTTTACTGTTCTAACACCAGGCATTGATTTTTTACTTTTGTTTAATCATATTTTTGTGTTCCACAAACTTACGCGTTCTGCTTAAAAAGAGAGAAGCATTTTCACATGAAAATGCCACCCCGATCTTAAGTTTCCTCACTAAAAAAAGTTATCCCCCTCCGTTAGCACATTGGGAAACAGATCATCTTGTCTGTATTAGGAAGTTTCTAGCTTGTTGTTTATTGTGCAGTAGAACACCAGACAACTGCAGCCTAATCAACTGCATGCTGCTTCTGCAGTAAGTTTATTTCCTTGCAACAGATTCCAAAAAAAATTCAGAGCTAGCTTCTGCTGCAGAATTCCCACTAACCGTTACTCTAACCAACAGTGGTTCTCCTCTCACCTGTATCACTTAAAGCTTGTAGGAATAAATTTAACCATGAACTCCACAAAGTTAAGATGCAATGGAGAAACATGTAGGAGTAATGGTTATAGCAGTTACTGATCTACCATATTTTTACAGCTGCACAGGGGATGCTCCCAAGTAACATGGCTGTTACATGCTCTACTGTGTTTTTACTGCTCCTTTGAAAACATACCCCAAGTCTAGGACTGGATTTTCAGTTTATTACAAGATTCAAGGAAAAAACCCACAAAACAATGTTCCAATGTTCCACATCCATCTTTAGTTAGATATATTTTTTAAAATTTTGTGTAGCCCTTTAATCTGTCTTTTTCAGTCTGCTCAAGGATATTTATCTACTTGGGTAATATGAATTTAGTCTTCATTTTAGAAAAACAGCATCGAAAGCTTTTCAGCAGTAAAATCATATGTACATTTCCTTTCCTTCACCATTTGTCAAAAGAAGGATCAATAAAGAAATAAAAAGCTGGCAGAGAAACATATTTTGCTCATATCACTGGACTTCGGATCACAGAATGAGGTTGTTGCTCTGAAGACCTTATAATGCTAAAATGAAGACTAAGAGTGGTTCAGGAAATTGAAATGCATAAATTGCAGTTAAACATAAGCTTATGTAGCACATAAGCTGGGGGCGGGTGTTTTATATAATACTGTATATACTTAGTGTAAACAGGTTTTTAATATTATATTAAAATGTATATAGAAATATTAAAAACAGCTTACACTAAGTATAAAGTAATAAAACTGAAAGCAAGCAATTCATTTTTAGGTAAGGGAGGAGAATAATTCTATTGATGTAACATGGTGACTAATGACTGATGTAAAGTCAAGGAGGACGGCAGAGATTAGGCAGGTAGCAGACTCCTACTTCAACAAATGAAGCTCTAACAAAAAGGCACCTTTCAGTTTTGAGAGAAGTAGCCCACAAAGGCTTATCAAGATTTTTCTCAGTTCCATTATTTTTTTACCTTCCCTACTACGCATCTTTCTTAAACTAGGTATTGATAACAGATTGAATAGCAAATCATCAGAAAAAAAAACAAACACTTTCCTTTAAGCTTTGTTCTACATTTAGTTATCTCCTGTCTTCTTGGACCTCTCAGATTCTCCATGAATTTTCAAAAGTTCGTCAATTAAATGTGGGTTCAATTCCTGCCTCTAATCACAAGTTTTAGGCAAATCCAATGCCTTGTACCACAAAACAGAAAATGCCTTCTTCTTTTCATCTGATTAGAAAGGAAAACACTGTATGGCATAAATAGCTCTACTTGAAAAATTCTGGTTTAAGTTTCTGAAAATATAATTGAAACAGTAAAATAAAAACAAAACTTGAAAAACACCACTACCAAACACAAGAAACCTGTTAAACACTTGACACATTTGTTTCCAAAATATTTCTCTCCAAATATTACTCTCAATAGGATTATGCACAGATCAACCTGAGTTTGCCAAAGATAATAAAATATTAAAAGCAGGGAAACATGTACACAATATAAAATAAAATGAAAATAGGGCTGCAATTTTCATTTCTATGTAAACCAGTTTCTAAAAATAAAATTTAAAAACTAGGCAAACATTACTACGATTTTCAAAATTTCCAAGAAAGACTAGAAATAAAAAATAATAATAAAGGTCAACTATACCTAAATAAAAGTAGGAAATACAATTTTTAGTTTTGCCTCTAGGTTCAGTTTAAATGAGTAAGCCTTGTAATATGAACCTCAATTTTTTTCAAAGATATGAAAAAACTGGACAGCTTTCACATGCCAAAGCATCCAAACAGCTGAACTAGATGGGAAGAAAAATAGTAACGTTCCTTTTGCCAGTACAGAGCTTTTTCCTATACTTTCTATAGACCCCTTCCCCAATTTCTTTTCAGGTTTCTCACATTTCTACTAGTACTGTTATTCAACTTTTCCATAACTGGAATTACATACCCAAGGTAGAGAAGCTATTCACATATTTTAAATCCAATTTTTTATTTTTAAAAAATTTCTTCCGTCTATTTATGAGGCATTTAGAGAGCGTATTGCCTTTCTTGTCCTTGCTTTTTATTGTGAGGTTAAAATGAAAAAGGCGACAAAACAATTTGCCAGTTATATGCAAGTTGCCAAGGAAACTCATATAATGGAGAGAGACTGGAAGACAAGAGACATAATAAGACACCAAGAGGAGAAAGAATAAAGAGTATGAGTAGATAGAAACAAACTGTATAGAGCAGTGGTCAGCAAGACTTTTGGGCACAGTGCTAAAAACCACCCGCGACCTTCATTTTTAAGATATTAGCGTGCCAGGGGTGGATGGTAGGGGAGCCAAGAGGGGCCTGGTCCTTGTTGTGGCAGTGCATCCCCAGCCTCTTCCTTGCTGTCCACCCTGAGGCACATGCACCAAGCAAAATGCCTTTGAGTACCACACTCTGGCACTAGTGCTGGGGGTTGCCTACCCCAATAAAAGAGAAAGCATAACAGGAGTTTGTTTTGCTGCTTCATAATACAAAAATCAAATGTCAGTCAATGAGATAAAAAGTTAGCAAATTCAAAACTAATAAAAAGGAGCCATCCAGTAGCAATAGGCACTGGAATGCCTAGGCTCCACTTGTTCTTCTCTGCCTCTCTTCATGGCTGTTGTTAGGGAACTTTGAAAGGGGGTTTCCAATTCCAAACCCTGCTCATTTTGGAACAGGAAACTTTGAGCAGGGTGGCTTACAACCTAGAAGAGCACACTAGCTAGTAGCCCTTTGGGTATTCTGCAACCGTCCTCAAATCCTCTAATATATGCAAAGTGGAACAACTTCAAAACTCACAGAAAGTAGCATAATAAAATAAAAAAGTCAGCTTGGTTCTTCACACAGCCTCCTAAGACTGGAAATTGAAAATGAAACCTGGAGAAGTAGATTGCCAAAGAGAGAATGTGAATGCACAGTGTAGTCTTTGCATATTTCAGCTCCTGGGAGCTTGGCAAGCAGTTTTCTTCTCTCCAGACACTGGAGCCTTGCTAAGAACAATGAACAGCATACTAACCCCACAGCCCGTTTTTGAAGGCTAGACTCTTGGAACAAAAACAACACAAAAAACCAACAACAACAACAACCCCCACTCAAATCCAAAGTTGGTTAGGGAGAAGTTAGAGCTACAGAGTAGGTAGGTGTTGGGTTCATCCATCTCTCTAAGCAGTCTTCTCTGCAAAGCTCCATATCCACACCGCATATATAAAACCATCTTTCCCTACCAGGCTCAATTTACTGCTTTGTTTTTTACCTTATCTGCCACTGAACTTGCGTGTTCCCTCCCCAGTTTGCTGTGCACCACACGCAAAGGCTGCCGATGGCACATGACATCCATGCTACAGGTTTGCCACCCCTTGACTAAACCACCAAGTCATCTGGGGGTGGGGGGAGTTACATTCAACAGTATGCTTGGATTTGTTGTGCACTGCTTTAAGCAACGAAGCATGTACACAGAGTTTACATACCTACCATGCTCTAGTATCACAAAGCAACCAGAGTTAAATTAAAAAACAAATTAAAATATATGTGTATAATGAAAGATGTTCCATAAGCCCACATGGAGCTGCATGAACAGTATTACTATCCTTTAATTCCTGATTAATCAAGTCCTGCATCAGCTGCTCCACCATTTCATTTGGGAGTGCTTTCTGGCTGCCCGTCAGAAAATGGCAGCTCTTAGCTTTTACTTTTTCTCTTTTTTTGTTCTTCTTGAGTATAGAACAATAGAGCAATTCCTTGTTGCAAAGAACTCAGAAAGTTGAGAACAGATCAGAACATTTTTGAAAATTATAGATTCCCATCTGTAATCTCTAGGTTTATTTTGTGAATCATGTATAAGTGTTTGCATTCCTAATATTGGGTGGCACCCTCAAAAAGGACCTCCTGGCACCAGCACCGAAAATCACTACCATGGCATCTCAAATAACTTATCCACCCATTTATATTTTTACTGGATTCTTGGGGAGCTTATACCATGCATCTAATTTCTGGCCCCAGTTGCATATCTGTTTGATAAGACAGGTTTCTTTCTAATTATAACCAGGAAGTAATTTACATCCCTATATCCACAAAGATTCTTTGATCTGAAAATTAGTATAGTCTTTAATTTCTAATCAGATACTATTTTGACAGAAGACAATTTACTCTTAACACCTTCCTTCCTGTTGAAAGGGAAGCTAAGGGATCATTGCTCAAGAGGACAAATCTGGAGTCTAAAATTCATCTGATCACCTGGCAGGCTCATCTGCATAGCCATTACAGATATGAATTCTTAACATTTACCATTCCTAAGCCATCTAGGCTTTGCTCCATATAGGTACAAATCTTATCTATTACCCAAGTCTCAACTGTACTCTGAAAACAAAAACACATTCATATCAAATACTGTAATTAACACAAATTAAAAATAAAAGTTTAAAAGTCTCTAGAATCATCTATCCATAAAGGACTACACATGACTATACAGTAAATCTAAACAGTTTGCTATTAGTATTACCCTTCAACTACACATTACATCAGTAAATCCAGTTGAGGGAACCGTTTATGAATGATGTTCTTTGAACACCCCCACAATTCCTAATTTTGGGGTATAATGACACTGTCACCTTGTTAGTATTTTAGAAGTACTGGCATAACATGAGATTTTAGTCGTCTGAAGCTTCCCATTCTCAAATACTTCTTGGAGAAGACCTGGCCAAGTATGCTCCTTGGCCAGGCCTCTTAAGAAGTTCAATATCCTTTTGAGCTAGGGTTGGTCAGTCAGTCAATTGGCAACTAACTCCACTTAAAAAAAAAGGTCAAAATATTACATGAAGCCAAAAACGGTCTTATGTAGTTAGTGGCCTACCTTTTTATTGCATTGTTAGCAAATACAAGAGTGATGGTCCATGCCCCTCAGTTTTGCAAGACTTAGGACAAACACACTCTGTTTTGGAGTAGGCACCCCTTTAGCCTTCACTCCTCTGCCTCCCTCTCTCCCCCAGTTAAGCAAGATGGGGCTGTAGGAACAACTTCGTGCTGAGTGAAACAGAAAAAGCAGCAACACAGAAAAGCTTCTCCTGGCCACCTGCTATAAACTGCAGGTACTTCCAAATAGAAATAAAAATAATCAAGAATTGGTCTACTGTCTACTTAACATGCTGTATTTTAAAAACTGACTTAAGTCTTTTATAGCTGCTGCTTTCTATTTAATCTTTTTTTTTTTTAATTCTGTAACTGTTGAGGCTGGTGTTTTGGGATAAAAGCCAAAAGGAAAGAAGAACTTTCTGTTCAGTCTCGAGTATCATTCACATTTACCCAATATAGCTAGTTACAGAAATTAATTTCATTGTTTCATAATTACCACAAATATCTAGCCCACTGAAGATTAATTTCAAAAAACAAAAGTAAAGTCTTTTACTTTTGTAATATTTAATGCTCAAATTATTTTATCAAGTATTTTTTAACGAGTCAAATATTATTACTAACTGTTGGAGTGAATGTATTCCTATATGGTGAAAATATCTATTTCTGTCCTTTTCTCAAATACAGAAGAGAAATTTTTCCTTAGACTTCAGCCTTATCTGCACTGAAGAGTCTACCATTTCCACTTAGCAATAGACTACAATGCAGTTTGGATCTTTTTTGTTGCTTTTATTTTTAAGCATTTTTATTGTTTTTGACACAGTTTGGCAGCAGCTTTCTCCCTTGGTTGTGATACTGTGGCTTTGGGGCATCTTGTAGTGTCCTGTTATTCTGATCATTCTTTTACTTCCTCCTCCCAGTTAGTTTGGTTCTTCTTTATTTCCAGCTATGTGGAATTTTCTTTTTAAAAGCATCAATTACACTTCCAAACCAGAATAATCATTAATCATGACCATTTTAGTGATGAAGTGCATCCGCTGCTTATGAAAGCTTATGCTATGCACTTTTAAATTTAGTCTATAGAAAAAGGCAGAAGTGTACCTAGACTTCTGCCTGAACTCAGATCAACATAGCTAACTACCTCTCCACTTAGTGGCACCCAACATACCACTAATTTTTAATAGTCCTATTCCTGATTGCAATTTTGGCATCAGTTACAGCTCTTTGGCACTACTTTCTAGGTAACTACTGTTTATGCTAAAGAAAACCTGGAGACTAGTGTCACCAACTAGTTTTTCTGTCCTAAAATAAAAATGACCAGTATTTGGGAATTTAACCCTGCATTTTGTAGTAAGGGTACAGTCTTCAAAACAAAATACACACTTTATAACATTAAAAGTCCTCCTACAATCACACTCCATCAAAGCAATAAGACCTTGCCACATCCCTGCCCACACATTTTTATTAAAAGGACCTCACCTGTGCCAGGTACTTTTGACTTCCATACATTACATATTGAGGTGCAAGGCTGTAGATCATGTAGCTTGTGTGTAGAACAATCAGTAGAAGTATCATGCAGAGAAATAAGAGTGCCTGAGGTCGAGTTTTGCCTCGTCTAATCTTGTACAGCTAAAAGAAAACATACACTGAAACATGCGCAAAAATAAGTTCACCATTGCTTATGTAAACCGAGTTTTAGTTCAGTCCAAAGCAATTTTTTTGTTTTGTTTTTCTCCAAGTTGCATCCTATACATTTATGCTGGTAACGTACATATCCTAAAAACTGTTCTAAAAACGTGCATTCCCCTACACAGCTTTACATGCAACATCTTATTTAAAACATAAAACACTCTAAACGTAAATTTACACTAACTTTGAAAGTGATTAAACACTCAATTTGTTTTGAATTGATTGTATTTGAAATTTCCAACTCTTCTGCAGTTATTTTACTTAAGGTAACTGCTAAAGTTAAGCAAGTGTAAGTAAGTGAAGATGGTTTATGATTTACTGCAACTAAGTGAACCAGATCTTTTCCTTAATCTGACCCTGTTAAAGGACACTGGAAGAGTGCAGGAAATTTCCTGCTGATTCACTGCAGCAAGTACAGGTTGTTAAAACTTTCCAAGAGGGAAGGTGGTGACAGTAATGGTTTTCAGGATGGGGAAAACAAACAGGCAAGAAATGCAAGAAGATTCTGAAGGGAAAAACCTTAGATAGCCACACTTGAAAGGAAGTTAGGATGATGTTTATTTTATTTTCTACCAATAAAGCCAAGTCACATGGTGGGTAAGCATGTATTCTGAGGGCTTATGCCCTGCTCAAGACATGTTCCAGCATAATATGAACTTTAAAAACATACAAACAAAAAGAAATCCACCCACAAAATTCTAAATTCTACACACTATGTACATATTAAAATCAGTCCTGTTTTCAAATTTTTACAAAAGATTAATACAATTTAATTATGTTTACAACATCACTTTGCTCATGTAGTAGCCTCTCAAGATACTTTGGTGAAAGCTAAGAATCGCATCATCCTAATCAGGAAAGTAGGCAGTAGTAAATCCACTTTACAAGACAATGGTCAACAGGGTTATACAACATCAGTTAAAAAAACAAAACAAAACTAGGCTTAAGTGGCTGCCAGTAAAGTCTGTAAAAACCTTTAGCCATCCATTAAAAACACTGAGCAGATGCGCCTTGTAGTTTTTCCAGGCAACAATGCCACTTGGTGTTCAAGCAGAAGCATTGCACCCATGCTCTCACCCATATGCTGCTGCACCATTCCAGCCTGCCTGTAATACTGCTGGGTAACAGGTAGACTTCTGTTGCCAGGACAAGAGAATTGGGACCATAGGGAGTAAGGCTGGGAGATGAGGTACAGCATGGTACAGGGCCCTGGGGTAAGTGGGGGCAGCACAGTGTAAAAAAACAAAGCCCATCAAATGTAGTTAAGCAGGGTTGCCAATCCAAGAATAAATTTTTATTACAAGCAAACAAACACAGTCTTAAAGACGGTCAACTTTTTTTTTTTTAAAAACCATAGCTGACGTTAAACCCCTAAATTTAAACCCAACCTTTCTTTGCGGGTTAGCAGCAGGGCAGGGCAGGGCCTGGCAGAAAAGTTATATTCACATCATACAATTCAGCAACATGCATCAATAGAAAAAATATTCTTGGGTTGGCCACCCTGGTGGTTACATAACCTGGTCATTAAACTTAGAGTGGCTTTGGATTGCAACCATACTGCTCCAAATCCTATAACATGACAAAGTACAAAAGAACAAAGAAATTCCTATATTTTTTTTCCATCTACAGTAGAATTCCCTACAACATACTTAAGCTCTTTAGTTGAGGACTTAAAATTTCAGTTGATGGTTCTGATCATTGAGTAGGAGAACTTCCCCAAGCAAAAAGGTGCTTCCATATTGTACCCACCCAGGTCGCCAATTCATGGGAGTCTAGAAAATATCAAGTCCTGTGAATAGATCCCTGGTCTCAGATCCCCAACTTCAAAACTTGGCAAAAAAACTTCCTTGTTACAAATGACTACCACTTCCCACCACTTTCAGTGGGACCAAACTGTTCTCACGTAAAATGAATTCCATTACATTATATGAGGAAGTAAAAACGCCTGCAGTTAAGATAGATGCTTCTTGGACTTTATTATTAGCAAGCTTAAGAAGTCAAGGAGCAAGGGAAATACTGAGGGTCACATATCGTTTCACTTAAGTGAAAAGTCCACTTATGTGCCTACATATGATTCTACTCCACATTGCATTAACCGTTTTTCAGAAACTTGGGGAAAGTACATTCTTTTCTCCTGGCTGCTTTTTTGCAGCTCAGTCTTCAAGGTAAGATACAATATGTTACAACAATAGATGTATTCATGAATTTTAAAGGATCCAAGCAGGGTGGAATAGAAATCATACTAAAGGTGCCTTTCAGGAAAAAAATAAAAAATAAAAAAAATCTGGCATAGAAGACTAAAGAAGAGTGAGTGAACTAGTGAATGGCATGAAGAAGGAACAAAGAATAGCAAAACAGGGTGATAGGTATTAATCCATCTTTTACTTTACTGTAGAGGTTAGGAAATTACTAGACTTCCTATAAGTAGCCCACAAGGGAACAATGCATTTAAGATGAGCTTTGATTCAAGAAGAAAACTAAGTGGAGCAATGAAAAATGTAGAAAGAATATAAAATAAAATCCAGAAGAAGTCAAATTAAAAAAAAAAAAAATAGTAAATGTTAACATATTTGCATCTCAGAACCATACAATTAACAGGCTACTTGCACAAAGCTCCCAGTCTTTGCTAGAATTAACTTAGAATTATCTCAGATTTAAACCTGCATTTTAACTGAGCCATCAGCCCAAAGCCTAGTAGTTTGTATCATTTAATTGCTGAATTCCTTACTACTCTTCCTACTAAAATTCATTGAAAGAGCTGTTTACCCAGAATGCTCGCTTTGCACCATTTCCATTTTTGCACGTTTTACAGAAAAAAGGGATTTGGAGTTCAAACACACATTCTATTACATTCTCGTTACACAAATTTAGAATAAATATTAAACAAGATCCAAATAAATAAGCAATATTTACCCTTATCCAAAAGAACCATATGCCCATGTTTCGAATGCCTGCCATTGAAGTGAAGATAAAATACATAACGATAGTTGTAATGAGGATATAATCAAGTGGAAAAACCTAAGAGACATGAACAGTAACATATAAAAACTGAAAAAAAAAGAGGGCATTAAAAACATGTTACTAAACTTGAACACCAAAACAAGAATAATCATCTCATTTTAAATAAACATTTAAAATATCCTCATGTTGCATAATAGAAGTACAAACTCCATCCCGTACATTCACACTGTAGGCAACATAGTGAGGAAGGGAAATAATTTATTAGTGTAAAAACCAAAAGCCCCCCCAATTAACTTCACCTGCATCAAGTGTGGTCAGTCACGTTGAAGAAACTGACCAACTTAGTTAGTTTTTCTATGGTTCACCTGTATTTGAAATTGTAAGTATTATCTATGTTTGAAACTAAAAAAAAAAAAAAAAAAGCATGTATATAAGTTTTGCAAGCTTGGATCTCTTCAATTCCACTCTTTAGGGACTTACAGGAACATCTAGTGTTAAATTTCAGAGGTTTAATGTATTTAAAAATTTTACAAAGAGGCAACATTTTTGTTTGCAGGAAAAACAAACATCCATCACTTCCATGGGCACTTTTACAAGCTACTGTAGATAACATTGCAGTAAGTAATCTTGGGAGCCTGAATTGTATTGATTAATTAAGAGTCAATAAATATAAGTTATTCGTAAAGCATTATATTGCCAAGTCACTTAATGTCAGCTTGACATGATCCGTTACCCTCACTAGCTCTTAGCACACTACTCTAGATACATTACTTAGTTCTTCACATCCTCTTGATACAGTACAAATCTCATCACTAAGGCTTCTCAAAGTTTCTCCTTGTCCTGGCTCCCTCCCTCTCCCCATACACACATCAATACCTTTGTTCACATCCTTTTGCCCTAATTACAATATCTACAGCTCTTGTTTCTATTCTTATGCTTTCAAAATCTCTTGCATCTACTCTCATAAGTTTAAGATGTTTAGCACAAACTAGTCTTAAAAAGGTAAAAATCTGACAATGTATTGAATTAAAGGAAGTTCTTCTGAAAGCAAAACAACTCCTTATTAGATAAGCATTTATAAAATTGTACACTTTTTTTTGTTTGTCCTGTAGGCTTTAACAGAGGCAAATAAGATTGTTTGCTGTTTAGCTGAACTGTATATGGTAGTGGAGGACTTGATAGCTTTCCTCATCTTTTAAACAATCATTTTAAGTTGGGCAACATTTGCCATGTCTCTACAAACTTGTTTTTTTTTTAAAAAATGGCAATACAAAGGTTACTGATTGGTCATATGTTACTATGACAAGCAACTTTTTTTCACATTAATGCAAGATCTTTATGATTGCCAGCATAACTGCAAGAACCAAGGAAGAAGGGGACCCAGAATGCAACAGTGCTGATTAGAAAAAATAAATTTGGCTTCCCCTTCCATCCCCCTCCTACCTGCAAAAGAAAAAAAAGTTACTGAAGTTACTGCAGATATAAAAGATTTTGAATAAGTTTGGTCCATTATAATTTACCTTTTGGAAGTTTTCTTGAACAAAACATACTATTTCAGTAAAAACAGAACATAACATATATCAATCAAAATTTGTTACTTACTGTTTGTAAAATGGGTAAGAGCATATTCAATGGATTGGTCAGATTAGTTCCTAAAATTATAAATCCAGAATCGAAGCCAGCTGAATGAAGAGCTTTGTCCAAGCTGTAGTAATTAGGAAAAACTGGTTAAATATTTACGTCTTTGCTCCTGGTAACACATTTTCAAGTTCATTTAAAGAGATCTTAGATTAAGACAAGGATTTTTTTTGGATATACAGTTGGTATAATCAAACTATACAACTGCACCAAAATATTAAAAAAGATCGCTAAAAATGCTCATCTGTTGTATATTTCCTAGACAATACCACCTACAAACAGCATCAATTGTACTGTCATATTAAGAATCATTTTTGTTATGATTAAAAATTGTAACTGAAAGAATGTATTTATTTTCCCATTTGTACACTGAATTTTTACACCATCCCCTATATTAAACAGGGAAAGTTTGGGCTGTAAACACACATACAAGTCAGACGATTCCTGTTCAATCTATGGCACTGCTATGCATCTGTATAAAATGCATCATTTAGGCCACAAACAGGTGTTCATTTCTAGTGCTGAACATGTTTCAGAAATGACCACTGGTAGAGAGGGAGTATACAAGTTTAACCTGCAGCTACCCTTTCTTCCCTGTTCTCTAGGCAAGTAGGGTGACCCCATTCTGGGGAAGGCACGAGGAGTAGTGATTGTTCTACTACTAGTTCTATACTCCTTAGGGACCAAAAGAAATAGGGAAAGACCACAACTTCCACGGACTGCGGTGTCTCTGGTCTGAGGAACAGGTGAGAAGCAGTCTCTTTAGCTCTGCTCTCAGCCTCCAAGAGCAGACAGAAGGGAATAGGAGGGCAACCCCAGACCTACCTCTCCCCCTACTACCCAGCCCATTCTGTAAGCTGGACAGTGCCTGGGTTTGGGAACAGGCAGAGAGCAGTAAGATGAGGCCCCCAGTCTGCTTCCTAAACCAGGAATTGCCAGATCACTCTAGGAGACTCGTTACACATTCCCCAGACCACAGTTCCCCAGTTTGGGATATGACAGGTTGGGGGGGGGGGGGGAAGAGAAGAGTGAGAGCAGGAGAGGGGACAGGCTTGCCCTACTACACACTAGTGACCTCCCAGAGCACACCATGGAGAAATGTGCAAGAGGTTTTTCCTTGTATGAATTTCTCACCAGGGGAGATCTTCCAGGTTGAGACAAGGAACATGTTTCCCCCAGGAGAAACTGAATGAAAGTTTATATGCTTCTAGGTTCTACTGAGTACACAACAACTGTTCTGGTAGAAAGACAACACTTGTACATGGCCTTAGTTTCCTCTACCTAGTTTTCTGGGTCAGGAGAGAAAAAGTACTAAAAAAAGGAAGGAGATACAAAAGTCTGAGAGGCTCTCACAAATGAGTACCATATCTGAAAACTATCTAGACTTCCCTTTTTCACTGAGTGGGAAGTAGTACATTCAACTTGAAGTGATTTATCTTAAACGTGCAAAAAGTAAAAAAATTAACCATAAAATAATGAGCTTAAAGTACTGATTTCCTGGCCACGTAAACAGATGCATGCTTCAAGTTAGTATTAAAGCACATGCATAACTCCTTTGTTAAATTAAATACAGTCAGATAGTAACCTTTATTTAGATCCAAAATCTATTGAGTTCTCCCTTCAAACTGAATTTAGAAGTAGTTTATTAAAAGTAAAGCATTGTGGCTAATTAAAAAGGAATATGGCAAGTTTGCTTTTCCAAGAGAAAAGAAAATATACTACCACAGAATGCTTCTACAGTAAATCAGGTAACTCTTAAAAGCAAGCAGGTTCCACTAATGTATTTCATCTTAAAGCATGTATAAACTACATGATTTGTATAACTGATTTGCACAACAGGTATTACAATGTACTTACTTTGACAAGAAGAGAGAAATTGTGAACAATAGTGCCACAATAACAAAAAATACTCCCCACACGATCTAAAACAAAAAGACACATTATTATCCAACTTAAAATGGTTTTTGACATTGCTATTAGACTTTACACAATACATTTTGTGTGTTAAATCAATCAAGGATTATTTGCGTGCTGTAATGCTTCATCAAAATAAGATTGCTTGGTGATTATTTCCTTTTTGAAAAATAGTTGGAAAGATTATTCTTAGCCTGATGAAGGGTATTTATACCTGAAAGGTTGCCAAGAAGAATTTTTCCAACTATTTGAGTTGGTCTAATAAAATATATCAGATTTACCCAAAGAACCTTGTCTGCTTATATCCTTAAACCAATACACCTACACCCCTGTAAATATGTTAACTATTATTTATCTGGCTCTCTAGTCTGTTGGAACAGCAAAGATTTCCTTCCTCAAAGCTTTGGGACCATATAAGAGAAGGCTCTGATAAACCATCAAGGGAGTAAGAGCTCTACTTAACATAAGGGTCTAAAATATTCACTGGTGATTGCCTTAGTTCCCGGAGCTATGACCAGTAAGAACTGAAACATTGTAATATTGATCAAATATCCATTCTGTACACCTTCATTAAAAGAAACTTCCGTCTATGAGAATACTTCCAGTTCCGCTTCCAAACAAGATACAGTATTTCAAAGGCCATATTTAACCTGACAGCCAAGTAAATATAATTTTTTCAGAACTATACAGCCTGGCTCAGATTTAAGCCATCTGAGGAAGGAAAATAATCTTTATAGCAAGGTACTCCTGAGAACAGACTGGCCCAGGGGGTGGGGGGAGAAAAAATAAATAAATAAATAAAATGCACAACAACATCAAAAAAAAGACTGTTTGGCATTGTAAGATTTTTTTTTTTTTTTTAAAAATTTCTGAATTGTAACAGCCTATAAAAAAAAGATTTAGTCAGTTGTTTTCTTACCCTATAAGTTTTCAAAAAAACCTACTTGAACTATAAAGATCATAGACCCACATCTGCTTGCATCAAAGTGCCATCGCGAGCCTATTAAAAATTCTTAAAAGAACTAAGAATGTGCATGTGGGAGACAAATATACCTTTGACTTTTTCCACTAACTTTGCAACTGCAACAAAGCAATTATTTAAAGAAACAGAACAGGCCTCCTTACAAGTATCATTATAGGACTTCAATACATTCCATATTATATTCGATTAGAGTCTAGAAGAGGTAGTTAATTACCTCTAATAACTAGCTTTTACAGATTTGATCCCCCTTCCTTGTACACAAATATTGACAGGTCACTTTCTGTACCTTTGTATGAAGAAGAGTGGTTCAGAGTTGTATTATAGCAAGGATTATTAAAAAAAGGGTGGGTACAGGGGGTGGTGCCAGGTGGAAGGGTAGAAAGGAAATACCCTAGATACTTGAATAAGATGACCCTGAATATAAAAAGACAATGCCCCCCCACTAACTGAATCTTTATATGGAAGACTTAAAAAATGGATCATACATTATCCAGTTATACAGTCTAATTTTGGAAGCTTTGCCTTGAATTTGTCCCTCTCCCACTACTACAGTAGGGAAAATAAGTATGAGGGGTCAGCTAGCCCCCTTGCTGTCCTATTCCCCCCCCCCACCTTCTACCTGATGCCTCTGCCCCTCCCTCCAGTCAGATCCAGCTCTCCCTGAGCACATGGAAGTGAGAAACAAGTTCGAAAAATGCTGACCTTGAAATAAAACATAGCTGTTGCAATTTACATATAGTACCCATAGAATTAGTTCATCCAGAATTGATGTTGAGGGACTTTCCCCCCCCCCCCGCCCAATGCTGACTGGGGTGGGGGGGAAGAATTTATCTTGTATTCAAGTGAATATAGTAAGGGGGCCTCCATTGTCCATTAGAGATAATTATTTCAGACTGGATAACCCAACTCCATTCTGAAAGAATATACATAATTTACTCTTAAGAGCCACTGAAGACACAGATTTCATAATTGTTTTAAAATAGCCTATTACAACACTTCAATAGTTATATTTAGAAAGAATTTCCTAACCAAGATCTCACTTGCTATAAATCAAGTAAATTATTTTAGCTTCAATTTAGAACAAAACAAGGAAAACTACTATCTATTTAAAAATCCTTCCATAATAAAATACTAGTTGTTACCCCTGAGTGTTCTCTCTTTCTAGACTATACAAACTCACATCTTTTACCCGTCTTCTTTTTGAGAATAGACTGACTGGCCTAATTCCATTTTCCTCCACCTTTTAATACATTTGTACTACATTTGCCTTTTCTCTAGAATTTTGGATTTCATCCATCTCATCCAAGATGTCACATAAGTCACTAATGGCTCAAACTGCTCTTACTAGTTCCTTTAGTACTCTGTGATAATATCAGGTTCTGCTTTAAAAAAAAGGAAGTTTTTTTTTTTAGCTTAATTCTCCCCATCTTCTGCCCTAAATTTCAGAAACCAGAACAATTTCAAAGCAATTAGAAATCAATTCAGTTTTACATGCTTCCTAACCAGCCGATTAACTGAAAAGTAACAGGAACAGCAATTATATAACAATTAAAATGAAGTTTTGAAGGATCAGATAACCTTTATGCAAAAGCACTGTTTAAAAAGGTCGATGAACCACTGATGTTAAATTGGGAACACTAGGAAGGTTTAGTAGTCTGGGAAAACCTCTTGTGCCCGGTAATTTCAATACCTTTAATAGATTTAAAGTATTTAAATAGCCTTTAACCTCACAGGCTATGGGTACTAGTCCCTCCTCACCCCTGCCCTTCCCCTCCTCCTTACCTCTCCCTCCTGCCTGCCCATTCCTGAAGCACTGTGCCACTTCCCTTCCTTGCCAAACTGTGCCCTGCACTAAGTGTTAACTGGTAATGCATAGCAGATATAAATATACTTATTGTTTAAACATTTAACATCCCCAATTGCAAGTTTGGCTAACATTGTTATTTTGTAATCCAATATTTTAGTCCAATGCCATGTGAACTAAAATAAGAAACTACCTCCACAGGTTCGTTTCATTGTGATCCTCCCTAATGTCAGCTGAGGCCCTGACAACAGAAGTTCTGCCTATGCCCCAGGTTTAGTTAGTGAAAATACATGGAAGATTGTTTTCAGTCATTGTTTCTCAGCTTTGAAACCCCCTTCCCCTTGAAGTCTCTTGGAGACTAAACCTGGCTCTTTCAGAAGTGCTGTAAGACCTTTCTATTTGGGCAAGCTTTTAGCAAGTGGGTTTTGTTAAGTTTTGGGATATTGTTTAAAGAGTTGTTTTATTACATAGCATATTTTAATATTTTTACAATGCATCTTGTTTTTACTGTAAGCCACATGACACTTTGAGAGTGTGGTATAAGTCAAGTATGCAATAAAAGTGTACTGATAAAATAATTAGACCTATACTAAATCACTGCAGCCAACACCAAATTTAAATTAACTGACAGCTTGCAAACAGCATTTGTAAATAAAGAGAGTTCTAACTCCAGGAATCAGCAATATTTTGAAGCAAAACAATGCTGCAATGGAGCTTAGCTCTGGGTGGTACGAGGCAGAGCTGGCAACATTTTGGGCCAAGGATTGCTGTAATGAAGCTTAACTCCAGGTGCTAGTGATTTCCAAAGTGGTTCTCACCACCGCAAATCACAGTTCCTACTCACACCTCCCATACAACTACTTCTCTCCACTGCTTGGCAACCTTGCGATGAAGCCTCTACTACCAAAACACCCAGCTTCCCTGGATCTACAGGCCCAACTTAGCACCCAGGCCATAACTCCTGCCCTACAGAAATGCTTCTAGTTATTTATTTTATTTAGCAAATAAAAATCCAAAGCCAAGCACTACCTTCTAGCGAGATTCCCACAAGGACATTTTTTGGCCTGACACTGGGGGATTAGGAGGGAGGGGAGGAAGGCAGGGAGCATTATTTGTTTTCTTTTATAGATCATCTTGAGGAAATATGCAGTTAACTACTTGGTAAGACTAAACAATAATAAGGACAGGCTCTCTTTCTGCATGTGTTCATAAGAACCCATTTTACATTTTAAAGAGTGTGACCAAATGCAAGTTTGCATATTTAGGAACACACTGTATATCAGGCTCAATGTTATCTTGAGATGCAGCCTTTTCGATCCATCTATGGACATCCAAATCTTCCAATTATTCTTCATATTATTTCAATTGCTGCATCATTCTTTTTTGTGTCCTTTTTAAATGTAGGGTTACCCTGTTAATATTCATCCAGAATACCTTTCTCACCACTTTCGCCTTTTTTAAAATCATAAAAAACAATTGGTTTTCAATTTCAAAAATCCATGCGCTCTTTTCACTATCTACTAGAAAACTATATCAAAAGTAGAACTTTGACCACAGATCAGTGATGCAAAACTTCCCTAGCCACTCGTTTAATTTTTGAACAGGCACCTTCAGACTTTTTCCTATACTGCCTGTATACATTTGTCAATCTGTTAATTCTTCATACAAAAATTTCTCCCGCCACCCCCTCCTCTCCCTGCCAAAACAGACACCCTATTACTGGCCTATTTTGCCATGATGCCTACAAAAAAACTTGAATACTAGGAACTGATGTTTTGAGAGAGAGTCTACCATGTATGGGTTTCCCTTGATTTATGTGGGTTCTTTATATGCAAATTTCCTCTTATGGAAATCAGCATAAATGCCCTCTTCCCAAGCCAAGCATGGACTGGGGTGAGTGCAGACAAGCAGAGCCCTGGGTGGTACAGGGCACAGCACTCACTTCAGCCCATGCTGGAGCAGTCCCAGGAGCAGCCAACACCAGCTGCCTGCACCAGGGCACAGCTCAACCCAGGTACAGAGTTGAGTGGGGACAGGTAGAGCACAGCACCACCCAGCAGCTTCAGGCAGCTGGTGCCAGTCACTCCCAGGGCTGCTACAGCCAAAGCTGGGGTGAATGCTGCTCTGCTCCCTTTGTTTTGCTGCTTTGTGCAGCCCTGGGAGCAGCACCCTCCCCCAGCCCCTTCCCTAGTCCCAGCCTCACTGCCATTGGAACCTATCCCTATTTGTTACATTGTAAAGTAGGTTTGCTTTATGTGAATTTGATTTGTGCGCCATTCTCCAGGAACATGTACTGCATAGAGGGAAACCTGTATAATCTTTTGCCCCATTATACTTGGATTAAGTTTTCCTTGGAGCATGACCTAATACAGTAAGATCTCAGTCCATGACAAACAGGTGTGCTACAATACCAGAAACCTGATAAACGTCTCAAAATGGAATGCCCATTCATGTTGTACTTTGGCGACACAATGATCTAAAAGAAAAGCCATTACATGTTCATACCTCATGGATAGAAGTCACCACATGGCTTTGTTAGAAATGGAATATTGTTAGAAATGCGCAGCTTGCATCTTGCACCTGATAAGAAAGAAATACTGCCCAAGGCTCCTTTCTCCCCCTCACCCGCCTTAACCTCTCTCATGCTGATTGCAGAAGCTGGAATTCAAACTGACTGTGGCCTTGGGGTATGAACTCTTGGCGAACTGTTGTAGTTTCTGGGCATGCTTAATGAGCTGATGCATATTTACCTCTCCGCCCTGCATACTTAAGTAGCTAATTATACTATACATGCGATGTATGTAATGATGCAACTACATGTATGCTTGTATGAAACGGAAGTAGCTGTAAGAGTTCTGGTGTCTGCACACGTGCTCAGGAGAGAGAAGATAAATTCCGCTTGCAAACACAATTAGTTTGTCAGAAGCTGATTTGGGCATCAATGCCCCACTCTGACCTTGTCTGCAAACAAATACATCCTTTTGTACCGGCTGATGTTTGTGTGTCTGTGATTTTTGCGGGCCTCCAAAGAAACGAACCGCTTTTTGCAACAGCTTTGTAGATTAATGTAATGAAACTGCTGCTATTTCATCAAGTTTGAAGTTTAGCAAAGTAAGAAATATATTTGGAAGGGCTAAGATCTTTATTAAAAACCATCAACTGTCAACGTATTTAGAAGTACAGAGCTATTAGGCTGCTCATTAAGTTCTAAAAGAAACTTCAGTTAGTTGATATGAAGAAAAAAAGTTTCAAAAATTCACGGGATACTAGATTAAGTAAGGAAGCATTGATCTTCCTAAAAAAGTCCTAAAAATATGCTGATGTCAAATGTGTTAAAATTACTTATGTGCTACATTCTCACAGTGAAATGTTAAGTGGACAAGTAATGTACTAACAAGGGAAGGTCACAGAGGACTAAATACCTTAAAAACAAGGACAAAGTAAATATTTCTCACCAGATTATGTTCTCCACGTTAAAATCTCCACATGGATATTTAAAACTCTAAAACAAATTTCATGTAGCTGACACATAACGGTAGTCTTAAAAATAACAGATAAAAATCCATTCTCCCCACCCCCACCACACAGCAAAAATGTTAAGCCCAATAAGAGCTTCAAGAAACTCATAATAGTAGGTCATTTTACTGCTCCAATTGGAAATTAATCTTTACTACCTATATGGTCAGATGTGTACACAATACCAGCAAACAGTTCAAGGGTAAAAATATTCAGGAGAATCCAATTAAGCTTCTAGATCCATCATATGCTTCCTTTGTAACAATGAATGCAATTCCTCTGCAACCTACTCACAATTCATAAAAGATAGAACTAGCACTTCTAAGAACTTTTTTTTGTCCAATACATAAAACGGAAGTGGTCTAAGATAGAACAGTCCCCAACACAAGATGTACACTGAAGCAAAAAAAGTTCTTGGGGCAGAAATCTACACCTTTCCTTCACTGGAAGGCCACTAAAAGCTTACCTAATTGCACAGTCTAACAAAATAACTGTAGAGGGCATGACAGGCAGAGTCACATTTCTTTAATAGCTAATGCTACTTTCTCAGTGTTTTTTCTAGCTCTTTCCTCAAGTGCCATTTTGTTTGACATTAGTCAAGCATAATACTCCTATGATTTAAAAGCTACCTCAAAGCAAAATTCTTTACAATCATCTCTTTTTTGGACTCTTTCTAGCCATAGCTGCTCAGTAACCCCTGTGAAACTGTACGCACAGGATATACTGGTATTGGACTATTTTGGGATAAGTATTCCTATTCCCTCCTCCTCGAAGAGAATCAGAAAGGTCTTGCACTCTTACTCGACGGCTTAAAATTCCCATCTTGTAACCCAGGACTAGTGTAGACAACCTACTCTGGCAACAGACTAGACCTCATTTCAGACCCCATTTATTTTAGTCAATAAGCCAGAAAATAGTTGCTGAGTAGGAGAGTGCTCTCTCTTTACTACAGCAGCTGAGCTTGCACTTCAGCTGTGCAGAGCATTTCCCATGGGGGTTACCAAACCTGAACTCACAATAATTCAAAAAAGGGAGGGGGAGGAAAGATAGCAGCAAGAAAAGTGGAAGGAAAGGTACCGATTTCAACTTGTTCCACAGGTAGAGCTGTAAAACGCTTTAAGATGAGTTATACTGCTGTTTACTTTATGCCCCAAGACAAATCAAAAGGAAATACATAATAAGCCATATTCTCCACTATCTGACACAATGGATGAGGAGCTACCAAGAAATAGGTGGGATTCTCTGATGCACTACTACCACAGCTATACCAACTTACAATGCTGGCACAAAGTGCTTAACACCTTCTTTCCACTCTATCCATGCCAGAGTTAAAGGTAAAACAGCAAACAACATAGCACATTGGTCTATTAGGTCTGCCAGCTCTCTACCAGTCATGGGTCCTCTTTCCCAAAGTAAGTCCTCCACTAGCCAGTTCTCAGTGAATACATGCATGAGGTGATCCTCCCCCTCTATGCAGCACTGGTCAGGCCGCAGCTGGAGTATTGCATCCAGTTCTGGGCACCACACTTCAAGAGGGATCTGGACAACATGGAGAGGGTCCAGAGGAGGGCCACTCGCATGATCAGGGGACAATGGGGCAGGCCCTATGAGGAGAGGCTATGGGACCTGAACCTGTTCAGCCTCCACAAGAGAAGGCTGAGGGGGGATCTTGTGGCCTGTTATAAACTCGTCAGGGGGGGATCAGCAGGCATTGGGGGAGTCACTGTTCCCCCGCGCACCGCCAGGAGTGACCAGGAATAACAGGTCACAAAGCTGGCAGAGGGTAGGTTTAGGTCAGACATCAGGAAGCGCTACTTCACGGTCAGGGCAGCTAGGGTCTGGAACCAGCTTCCAAGAGAAGTGGTGCAGGCTCCTACCCTGGGGGTGTTTAAGAGGAGGTTAGATGAACATCTTGCTGGGGTCATTTGACCCCAGTACTCTTTCCTGCCATGGCAGGGGGTCGGACTAGATGATCTGCTCAGGTCCCTTCCGACCCTAGAAACTATATTTTACTCTTTGTATAGTGGTGCAAACTGGACAATTATGCCCAGAACCTCTAAATGCAAAATTAGACTAAAATATTCATTTTCAAATAGAAAAGGCTTAGTTATCCAGAAACTTTGACATGGAAAAGTTGTTACACTAAAATAGAATAGGAACTCTAAAGAAAGAAAAATCAGGAGTTACATGACAGCAAGCAATGACAGATTATGCCAACAGTTTCTGCCAAAAAAGCCAGTTGGACCTAATCAATATGTAGGAATAACAGTATTAAGATGTGCTAGGATAGATGCAATTCCCTGCTATTACCAAAAAACCTAATCAAATACCAAATCTTGATTAATGGTTGTTTATACTCACTACTACTACAGGTAGAATCTCACTCTGCATATCAAGAAGCCTTCTAATTTCCAACTTTAAAATTTACTCATGGCCATTTTATACCCATTTATTCTTTTGCCAAAGCAGTCCTTTAGCCTAAATGCCCTTCTTCCTGCCTTGGATTTACTCCCAATATGTTTATAGACTGCAAATATAGACCCTTCTGCCTTTTCTTTACTAATATAAAGAAACCAAGCTAATTTAGTTTCCACATAAAAGAAACTCTATCCTTTCAGTTAGCCCACTGGCCTCTCTAAAGTTCTCAAGCTTAATTTAAAATACCAAGCAGATGACCATAATCATATACTGATGTTAATGAAATGGAGTACTGTGTGGTAGTTTCTAAACCTATATTCTGATTCTTAACAGCTATTCCACTATTCATGTGCATAAACAGAGCTTGACCTCAGTATCTTCTAACTTCAGTTCCATCCTTGCTGCACAGCAGCATGATTTTTCATTCTTTTATACATGGCTTAAAAGGCTTTTACCAGTTTTAGACCTTGCAAAGGAAAATCATCTTTGCTTTTTACAATACACACTAACCTTACATTTTCCAACCTCCAAGAGACTTCATTTCCTTATCTTTTCCCCCTTTTTGCAAACTTCTTGCTCTCATCTTTTTAAGTTATCCCTACAAATTCTTCCTTCTTTCCCCACAAGTTACCACATAGTAAGTTATGTTCCATCTGCAATTTAGCTCAATGGATAGAAATGATTACTTCCTCTATATTAAAGTACTGGTTCATCAAGTTTTAGTCAGTTTGGATCAAGATCTAGATGTGTACAAGGGTTTTTTTTGCCCCACTCCTTCCCACAACTAACAAGGTCCATTAGGGACATGCACACAACTTCTGTTGGCTCCAACACAAGGACATGCAAAATGGGGATCAATGAAACCCACCAATTTCTTCTTTATACTCCCTTACAATCCAAAACTAGTATTAGGCTTAGTTAAATATTTAAAAATATGAGAAATGATTTTTTGTCCTAGGATCCACAGCAACTACAACACAAGAGTATAGGTTATCATCTATTCTTTCAACAATAAATTCATTAAAAAGGAACCTAATGTATAGGGACTGGCAAGCAGTACCTTCCCTAAACGTAAAGTTTTTCAGCTATAAAGGTATATTGATGGAACGAACACTAAGCTAATTTCACCATAAATAACATGTCACCTTCTCAGTCAGGTAAAAAGAATCATAAAAATAGTAAAATAAACTACAAAGATATTCCACATTAAATGTGGAACATGTCTGTCTCTGGTTTGCAGCACACTGTGAAGTGAACCTGTGGAATGCTCCATCATCCCAATACTGACTGTCTGCCTTGTCAATATGGTTTAGTTTTCTTTTGAGAACAATTGTCAAACAGGGAATTACCATATTTATTCAATTTTAAGATGACATTGGATACAAGACTACCTCCAATAATTAGATTCTATATATGGAATATTTATAAACTGGTTATCATTTATAGGTATAAAATATAGTTATAGGAGGCTTGCCTTATTTTTGTCCCCCTCCCACTGCTACAGTATGGGAAATAAAATGGGGGGGGGGGAAATCAGATAGCCCCCTTGCCCTCTGCTCCCCTGGGTTTCATGGGTCTGGGATCCTGCAAAAATGTATATGTGGGTTGTTTCCATTACTGAGCACATGTTGCTTTTGGCAGCAGTTTAAGTGCAACAGATAAATGTATTTAATCATGTTTCTCTGTATGTGAATATAAAAAGACAGGGGGCTCACCCATACTCCCATGCTGACTGGGAAAAAAAAACCTGGTCTGGTATTCAAGTAAATATAGTAATCTCATTGTATTACATCAAAACAGGATCTAGGCAAATACTGTTTTGGAAAGCAATTTAAACCAGTGCCACTATGTCATTAAAAAAAAAATAAAGACCATGCCAAATGGGAGCAGCAAGGGGAAGGAGCAGCCAGTGGTTTCTTGGTAAAATGCTGAAAACTATTGGCTGTAGTTAGAATAGCTCCATTTCCAAGTTTCACAATGGATGTTTCCAGGTCCTTAGATAAAGGCTAGAAACTACATAGCTAAGCTAATGGCAGATCACACAGATGTTCTTCTCCCTTGCAATTTTATGGTAGTAAACAGAATTGGCTGGAAAATAATTAGAAACATATGCTAGAGGGGTGATTGGCTGGCACATTACAAACTTAAGCAGTTACAAGCAGCTATAGAACAGCTTTTTATAGAGCAGTGGTCACCAACCAGTGGATCTCGGAGCTTCTTGTGGTAGAGTCCAAGAGGCTCTCAGATCTATCCGAGGCTCAGATGAGGGGAGCGAGTTCCTGAGTGCATGCACACGTCCACCCCAACCCAGCAGGTCATTCTGTGCGGTAGAGAAACAGTGGGGGCTAGATTGAGGGCCCCATGGTGAGGGACAGTGCTGCAGAAGCCAGAAGCAAGTTGAGTGGGGCCCCTGGCTGGGTGGGGGAATAATTTTTTTCTCCATCTGCACCCACCCCTTTCCCCTCCCCACAGACTTAGCTGCTGGGGAAGGGGGTGGCACACAGTAGATCTTTGGTTACTTTTAAAATGCCAAAAGGTGATCCGCTACTTAAAACGGTTGGAAAATCACTGCTATAGAGCAACTATACAGCAAATATGGAGAGTCCAACAAGCGATAAAGCATCATGTCTACAACACTGAGGTATGTAAAGTTTTAATAATTAACTGATTCTCATTCCTTTAACTGTACTGTTGAAAGTTCCACTTGTCATAGATCTGTTTTAGGAAGTCAATTATTATAGTACCCAGATGGCTACAACTTTACCCTGAACACCACTGTGAAGGATACAGTATAAAACACTTTGCAAGAATGTTACTAAAAAAGTTAACATAAATTATAATTTGAGGCAAATTCCACAATAAAAAGTATAATTTCACTGCTTTGCTAATCTTTGGCATAGCATTATCTATGTTATACCTGCTTAACATTTGAACTTGATTACCTACTTATTTAGGAGTATTATGTTTTTGCAGATAAAACAAAAACAATGTATGCTCCCTACTTTAAAACAGATTCTCACGATGAATAAGATATTTTTCATGAAATGATTCCATTATTAAAAGTGGGGTAAGGAGGTCCAAATCCAGAATCCTACTCACTCCAAATAAATATCTATCCTATATAAAAACAGAAAAAAGGAGGATTATCCTTAGTCTGCTGTGTATTTCTGGCCCTAATAAGACAGGCTTATCTTATTTGTTTATTGTTCAGAATTGATTAAAATAGATACAAAGACTAGTAAGCATATACAAAATGTTTTTCTGGGCTCTCTGAGACAGAACAACTCCCAACCAGTCAGTTTTAAACTTTGGTTATCATAAGTCATGACAAATTAATAGGTGTTGTGCTCTTAAAGTTACTTACAGATTTTTGTGTTTTCATATAGTGAAAGTAGGATTCTATGATCTTTAAGATAAATGGGAAAGTCACCCGCCCCAACTCCCTTCCAAGCCTGTAGTTTCTTCAGAAGCCAAGGATATTACAGATTTAGAAGCTATGATTAAACCTTCCAAATCTGCAAATCAAAAGAGGGTTTTCTTTCCCCCCCTTTTCAATGGGAGATATTAATGTGATGATTCAACAACTAGTGACATTTATCTACCTACTACATGAATTAAATCAACTTAAGTTACCATAATTCCTGAAATGCTAAAACACTTCCCTAGGCATAGAAACTAATCAAGGTGACAAGTGAGCAAATCTATATACTCAAGTAAAAGCATCATTATTTTGGGTAACCAATTTTTGCCCTTTAAGCTACAACACTCTTAGTAAAGGTGGCCCCTTCCATTCTATCCTGGATATCCAGTACCATAAAAGACAACTATACCCAGTGACCCCAGAAACTTCAAGGGCAAAAAAATGAAAGGAACTAGAGTGACGGCCAGAATCAGAGGGATTAATAAGCAATAAATATTCACTTCTTAGAGGCATTTGGTATTTTGACTAAACAGGTAATACTAATTAATATAAAGTGTGTAAGTTTGTAAACTGCAAATGTAACTTGTCTGTCATAATTTTATCATTTTGGTTAAACTTAACTGTTCATGGAACTGACTGGGCCCCATAGGCAAAACTGTACATGTGAGATTAGCTGGCCTGACCGTTTCTGCTCAGGGTTCAGCTGTGATGATAAAAAACTGGATCCAACTGCCTGGCACACCCAACACATTCCAGGAAAGCACGTTCCAAGAAAACATATTCAAATGAAACCTAAAAGGGGTTGGAGCTTAGGCGGAGCAATGTCAATTTCAGACCTAAAGGTGTTGTATTATGATTTGCTTACTGGATAAACCCGAGTCTGGGTAGTAACCTTTTATAATAAATTTTTAACACCTTTCAAATCTCATAGGGTAGCAGCTATAGGGCAACATGAGTGGCTCCAAAGCCAACAGGTTAGCATTAGACTAGGTATAAAAAGCAAATGCATCAGTTAGCCAGCAGGAAGGAGAGAACAGAACGGTCATTTCTGTTCCACACCCGGACCCCAGATTCCCAATGCGAGTGAGGATCAGATCCTGATCAAGGGACCTTCCCCGGTAATCCCTCTGACAGCGTCAATTGGGGACACCTAACTTTGCTGGAATCACTTGACACATACCTGGCATTGAGGGACTATTGATAAAGTTGCCAACCCATGTCTGTCTATCTGTTGTTTTGAACAGCCCAGTGGCTAATACCCTCACAGTGCCCAGTTGGCCTGCAACAGAATTGATCCATCTGTTATTTTGATCATCACTTCTCAGCCTCTTGAAGGCTTCAATCAAGTTTAGCTCTTTAATACTGCATTGTCTGCTTATCGCATTTATCTTTCTGTTAACTGTTGTGTGTGTGTAAGCTATAATAAGTTTGCCTTCACGTCACTCCCAACTTTGCCTCCTCAATCCGAAACTGAAATCAAAACAGTCCAGTTGGCCTGTGATAAAATTGATACCCACAGTGCCTAGCTGGCCTGTGAAACTAGAGTCGAGTGAAGGACAGCAGGAAGGTACCCAAGTATAGATTTGGCATTCACTATTGTCACTGGCCATATATTAGAAAAACATTGATGGCCTTTCCTCCAAAATCTATATCCCACTCATTCCTACCACACTGTAAAGAATCATAGAAATCACAGAATCATAGAATCAATGAGTCTGAAGGGACCTAGATGGATTGAGTCCGACCCCCCCGTCATGGGCAGGAATGAGCACTGGGGGTGGGAGGGGTCATAAGACCCCAGCCAGGTGCCTATCCAGTCTCCTCTGGAAGATTTTCAGGGAAGGTGAGAGCACCACCTCTCTGGGAAGCCTATAAGGAATTTAACTGAAGGAAAGAGATAGGCTAAGAGAGTGGGGACACTAGAGGTTTCCCTAACTAGCTCCAAATGGCCATTCCATGATAAATGGCTAATGGTCAGAAGTAACAGGACTGCTGGGGAAGCAAAACTACTGGTAGAATGGATGGGAAAAGAGAGGATAGAAACGAGTGGGCTAATGGAGAAGCAGTTTTACAGAACTTAAGACTCACAAGACAAAACAACCAAATTTGCCAGTGTAATTCTAGTGTTTCAAAAACACTTGCGCACTCATATTTTTGAGCCCATAATTTAAGCCACAAATTTATACTGTCACTTTCCCATCCTAAGTTCTCATTTTCTACACATTTCACTGTCTCATCCCAATTTCCCTTTTTATTTGGCGAACATGCAAAGATGCAATACAATTAACATTGCTCAGAGTAGCAATCCAAGTATTTTTTTGTTTTTAAAACAGAATTGAGGAACTCTTGCAGGAGCTTTACATCTTACCTCTCTACAAATAAAAGGTAGAAAACAGACAATTATTTAGTTGCGATCTTAGGGACTTCGACTCTCAAAGCAAATAAAATAGTAAAATATTGTCCTTCCTTAAAAATCAATAGAATCTAACATTCTGTACCAACAGGTATAATGACAACTTGTTTTAATATATTTGAGCAAAAAAAAAAAAAAAGGGCTACGAAAGCCAAGACAATCTCCATTCCCACTGATAAAAATATTTTCTGAGTCAGACATTTTAGAATTTACTTTTAAAAATTTAACACATGCTAATGAGGCTTTGCCTGAACCGATTTGCAGCTACGCCTCTGCTGTACTCTTAGTAAAAATTCACTGTTCTTATGAAATACTTTAGTCTAGTGAATGAAAAACTACCCTTGTAACTTCCTCAGCCTGTGAAGAATGGGGTTTTGAAGACATCTTAAGATTATGTCAGTTCAGAATGTGGCCATTTACGTAAAATATGTTGATCACAGATATTAAAACAGCAATGTACAAATACAACAGAGACCAGGAAATTAGGACATCTCTAAAAGCAAGAGCCATAAACAGCAGGGTCTGTTTTACTGCAGAGTAGTGGGCAGGATGGAAGGAGGGTAGGAGGTGCCACTGAGCTGAAGATTAGGGGGTGTCAAGAGCAAGGGGTGGGGGAACCGGAGTCATAACTGCTGCAGATACTCAAAAAGAGAGAGAGATCCCCAGCTGCTGTTGCTATGGTATAGTATGCCGGCCTAAGTTGTTGCTACTCTTATACCAACAGTGTGTTCTCTGGGCTCAGCTACTGCTGACAGGTCGGGGGGGGGGGGGAGATTCTGGTACAGACAACATTTTGGCACCCCCACTAAGTTGGTATCCAGAGATTGTGCCCCACCTCCCAGCAGTTAACCTACAAGGGATTTTATACGCAGTTACATTAAAGTAAGTGTTACACAAATTATACAGCTTGTTTCCACATTTAAGCCAAATCTGAACTGATGTTTATAAAAAACTAATATTCTTTATATAAATAGGCTTTACTATCCACTGCTATATTGGTAATGAAGAACTTTAAAATGAGCAAGAACTTCAATATTAACTTTGTGTAAACTCCCAAGAAGATGCCAAACTTAAGGAAAAGACTCTTTCATAAGTGGAAGCCCCTCAGGGATAAGAAAAAAGTCCTGCCATTATACTCCTAAGGATCTAAGTGGCAAGACCCACAGCATTTGCTATAATTCTGCAACAGCCAGTTTTCCACAGAGCAGAAAGTCTTCAGGTAATAAGATGACAACAGTAACATGCTTTTTACATTATGACAAAGTTAGTAGGCATATGCAAAGCAGGCCATATTTGATTTGGATTCAGCATGATTTGAGGGACAGCAATTTGATTAGTTGATTTGGAACACTGTCCTGATTCGATTCAGCTGAATCCAAATCTGATGATTCGATGCTGGGTCAGAGAATCAGCAATCCGGCCATAGATACAGCTTTAGATATTTTTTCTGTGTACCTCGAGGTACCAGGCCCGGCTTATGAACACCGAGATGGTGGGGTGGATGGAGTATCCCACAGGAGCAGACCAGAAGTACTTCCAGTCCACTTCTGGGCCTGCCACCAAGCAGACTGCCACGCGGGGCACTCCATCTGCCCTACCATTTTTCATAGTCAAAGCCTCCCCTCTAAAAACCCAGTTCCCAGGCTGTTCAGGATTCTGAAGTGTTGTATGAATAACATTTGCTCAGTTCCCAGTATGGTATCATGAGGCACCTTTGGTGTTCCAGCTTGAAACAATATAAAATTCTAACTGTGAAGATTTAGAGCTGGTAGCCGATATGCCCTTAACAAAGCACCTCCAGGGAAAAGGGGAAGAAAAAACCCCACCAAAAAACCCTTTAGCACATTGTAGTTCAGCCCTAAGACTGTTAGTATTCTTAGCTTTGGAGTCACGATTCTGATACAATTGTTACCAGAAGTCCAATATCAGATCTGCACCAATATAAAGAAAATTGACTGTATTGGAAATCAGATTGTTTGTCTGATGTGGCTGATAATGTGGCAAATAAACGCCCCATTCATGCACATAGCCACAGCGCAGCACATAGGTTGGGAGGAGCACATCTTGGCAGCTTGGAGAGCTCCATCCAGCTGGTAAGTCTATGGGGGAATGGGCGTGGGGGGGAGCAGACTGAGGTCCGCCGCAGTGAGGGAGGAAGAGGAAGTGGGGCTGGGCCGTCAGCAGGGGCAGGCACTGCCCAGGCATAGCAGAGTTCAGGACAGAGCAGTGGCTTGTTAGGGAAGGAGAGGAAGGGGGTGACTCCCAGTGCTGCGCACACACTGCAAGGGCATGGGGGCATGTGACCCTAGATTTGCATGGGGCAAGGGTGGGCTACCACTGGTGAGCTGGGGCTGCACCAGTATCTTCCCAGCAGGGACTGGGATGGGCTGTGCTCAGGGTGAGACAGGTGGCAACACTGGGACAGGGGACTGAGGGGGTGTGGCAAAATTTTGGGATGGCTGCTGCTCCCCTCCATAGTTCCCCTCCCAGCATCACTGCCACCCACTCTGAGCACAGCCCAGGCCAGCCCCCCACCAAGAGCCCAGCACAGCCTCAGCCCGCAGCAATAGCCTGCCTCACCCCAGGCAGAGATCAAGCACATGTCCCCCGCATTGCTCCTCTAGGGTGGGTGCAGCAGTAGGAGCCTCCCCCCCCCCCCCCCCACACACACACCCTGGACGAGCCAAGGCTCTGGCCCACCCCAGCTAGGCAGCACCTGCCCTAGTCCCTGCTCCAGCCCCACTTCTTCCCTCACTACAGGGGCCTCGATCTGTATATCCCCCCCACTCTTCCCTTCCCCCTCAGACTTACCAGCTGGACACTGCTCTTCAAGCTGTCAGACTTGACATCAGAAATTGGATCAGTGTATGTCAATACGCCTCCTTAAAAGTCAGCTATTTGTATTGCCCTCCCTGAAAATAAATCCATCAGTGCACCCCTAATTGTTACAAGCTGGTCTTTCCTCCTTCCTCTGCAGAGGCTAAGTAAAACAGAAAGAGGGCCAGGGATTACAGTGGACAATAAGCTGAATAAGTCAACAGTGTACTCTTATTGCCAAAAAGGCTAAACAGCATACATTAGTAAGAGTACTGCCAGCAGATTGAAGGAAATGGTTATTCCCCTCTCTTCGGCACTGGTGAGGCCACATCTAGAGCACCGTATTCCAGTTTTGGAGTACTCCACATCTGGAGTACTGTGTTCACTACAGAAAAAAGTAGCAGACAAATTGGGGAGAGTACAGCAGAAGGCAATGAAAATAGAGGCCTAGGGCACATCATTGCTGAAAATAGGATGAGGTAATTGGGCCCATTTAGTCTAGAGAAAAGACTGAGGAGGGATTTGATAGCAACCTTCAACTACCTGAAGGTAGGTTCCAAAGAGGATGGAGCTGAGCTATTCTCAGTGCTGGTAGATAACACAAGGAGCAATGGTCTCAACCTGCAGCAAGGGCAGTTTTGGTTAGATATTAGGAAAAACCTCTCATGGGGAGAGTAATGAAGCACTGGAACAGGCTCCCCAGAGAGGTTGTGGAATCTCTATCCTTAGAGATTTAAGACCTAGGTAAGACACAACCTTGGCTGGGGGTGGTCCTACTTTCAGCAAGGGGTTGGACTAGATAACTTGAGGTCCCTTCCAACCCTAATTTTTCTATTATTTTTATGGTAACAATGATGTAAATCAATAAAATAAATAAATAAATAAATAAAAGCATATCCCAGTCCAAAGGGGTTTGGGGGTAGAAGAGGAACTTGCTACCATAACTACCTACAGCAGGCTTGTCCAACATGAAGCCCACCAAGCCATTTTCCAAGGCTCAAGGTGCTGCAATGGGAAATGAAAGTAAACAGTTTACTTTTGTTCCCACCCCTTGTCCCTCCCCCAGACCCACAGCAGCTTCCTAATGGCTGCTGAAGGGCTGGGGAAGGGACAAAGTTCCCACATGCACGGTATCAGCCTATCACTGCTGACATGGTGCAGCTCCTTCCCTCACCCCTCATTTCAGTGTCCTTTCCTAGCCCTGCCTCTCCCTTCTGCATTTGCATGCCTGCCCCACCCTGCACTGGTCCCAGCTGGCCACACAGGCTACAGCAAATCGTTGTGCAGCTGGCACAGATGCCAACTCAGAGGAATGCTGCAGCCAGGTGTGTGCGAGATGCTAGTGTCGCTTCTCCTGTAACTGTCAGGGCAGGAAGCTGGTACCGCTCCCACCTCCCTGCATCCCCCTGCACCCACAGACATCGTGCTGGGGATGGTGATTTGCAGGCCTTGGGGAGGAAGGGAGCCCTGCTGGTTGGGCTTGGCCTGCCCCAGGGGAGAGGGAGCAAGGGGGTGTCCCTGCATGTCCCGCACCCCCCTGTAGGGTCCCCGCATGTCCCCTGGCTGCGGAGCCCAGGCACACAGGTGTGGGAGTATCCTCAAGGCCACCCAGGTGGCAGGGAGGACACAGCAGTGTCAGGCAGCACCCCTTGACCCCTGTGCCCCCAGGCCGGACTGGACAGGCCACATGAGTGCCTGCTCCTGCTGGCCCACTGGGTAATAAAAAAATTCATGATCCGGCCCCACATTCAAAAATCTTGGACACCCCTGACCTACAGGAATCAAAACACTGAAGTGGTAAAAGAAAGCTTCCATTCTCAACATAATGCTGGGACTCATAAGCAAGAAAACTTAAGAGATTCTGTACAGATAAGAATTCCAAGTTCATTTAAGACTCTAGAGTTCCATGAAGGAACAAGGGCCACTTCTCTCAAAGTATCCCAGTTGTTTAGGGTGGCGGCCAAAAGACTAGGCCACAAGAAAGCAATGATATCAAGACGAAGGGCTGAGAAGACAATTAGAGAACCAGCCCTCAGATTCTGGAGAGAGGGTAGTATCAGACAGGAGTAAGAGATGCAACTGTGAAGAAAAGAAGTCTGTACACCAAGGACTGTTTTGAACACAAACTGCTCAGCCAAAGACTTCTAACAAGAGAACTCTGGTTGTGACTACCTTAATGATCCTTCTTATTGCAGGGCATTAAGTGTAATGAATATTTTAATGGAAGTCGTCTTTCCTTCCAAGAAACTGCATCGATAGAAATAAAGTAACTACAATCATCCCAGCAGCAATCTAAGAACAAGCCATCTTCTCAGACATACCAATCTATAGAGTGAATCAGGACTTTCGTTTGGGCCACACTAAAGAAGACAGGGAAAGGACAGTTGGAGAAGACGGTGCCAACAGAAAAACCATAGCCCCTCAGTACTAAAGCTGTAGATAAGCACCTCTCTTCTAGAAAGGGAAGTCAGCTGAAATATAAACAGTTTAAGAGGAGGTGGACTTCATAGTGTACTCCAAGGACCACCCAGTGCACAGAAGTAGTATATATGCTTGGTCAGTATATATATAATGACCACTTAGCTTTTAGTTCTCTCTTTAGGCCAAGGAAAAACTTAGATGCTGCATGGAATTCATACTTCTGAAGAAATTCAGAAGACTGGACTACAAAGCAATTCATCCACTCTGCTTCTCTTCCCTGTTTATTTCCAGGAGTCAGAATATTTCATCGCAAGACCTATTCCCACTAAAGAAAGGTAAAGAGCTGGTATGACGAAGTTAGCTAAAGTTGGGAGACTTCCAACACCAACCTGCAGAATTCCAATTTATCAGTTTTTTTATGCTTTAATATAAAAAAAGTGTTAAAGTACTGACATTTCTAACAAGTAATCAAAGTTTTTCTACAATTATATGTTAGTTTTCTGGTTTGAGTATCACACACCTTTAGAAACCAGAGTAGTGATGAGCCTTACAGACTAAGTCAATGAGATACTTAAGCTTTCATGACCAAGAGTTCACTTCACCAGATGTTAAAATTAGAAAAGTTAGGCATCACTGATTCAGTTACTCTAGAAAGGTGCACCTCTACCCTGCCTTTTGCCCAACTTCAGACTAAACACAGCTAAGTACCCCTCTACGTAGAAGGTCCTATAGCAGAGAAATGTGTAAATTAACATACAATGTCAATTTTCGACTTTCCACTGGTAAAAAGCTAGTCTACATATCTGCATGTGAAACAGCCCTCAATCTACAACCCATTTAGACAATTCTAAACATCTGTCAGTGGTTATAGAAACAGCAGGTAGCAGCTTAGTTTTCTAGGGCACCTACACACAAGTAAAGAGGCTGCTCTGATGCACTTGAATTCCAGTGTTATGCCAACTCAATTGAGTCTATTGGTGCACAGCGGTTTCCATGCTCCAGCAGCCTCCTGCATCTCAAGCATCAGTTTCCCCATGCTTAAAAATGGTGGTGGGGGCCCTTGATCTAAAGCTTGTTTGTTTGATGAGCTTTAGATCAAGTGCCCCCCACCACTATTTAAGCATGGGGACACAGATACACAAGATATGCTAGCACTTTAGAGAGGCCTTCAGAGACGCTCTAATTAAAAGTGCCCCCCACCCCAAATATGTGCAAGAGTGCCCATAGAGACCAACCTAATAACTATTTCATGTTCTTACTGTGTAAGAGTAGCCATATATCATTACAGAGAAAGACCGGAAGCCTCAGACTTCCAAAAAATGATAGCATAGGTAAAAAGATGAAGCACATCTTTGCTTATAAATACCTAGGCCTCACACATTCATATTTGCAATTGCAGCACCCTATGCTTCTTTCAAGGGTAGAGAATGAGGTGGCATTTTTCATCTATACAAGCTGAAGTAGTAACAGCTATTTAATACTGTTTTGGAGAACTGAGGAAATAACTTATTTGGTATTAACCACCCCCGCCCCCAACAGACTTGGGCCATAGTAGGAAAGACAACGTAAAATTCAGAGTAGTTATTCTATAGTAAAGCAGGCATAAAATGAAAAACCCAGGTAAGGATTTGATTTGTTTTTACCTTCAGGGGTCGCATAGCTCCACAGAATTTTGCCCACCAGCTTTTCTCAATAAACTCTAGGTGTCTCTCTCTTCTTCGAAGTGTCCTTAGCCTCTCCTCCAGTTGCTGTAGGGTTCGCCTGTCCCTTGTTGATAGAGGCCGACCATCTTTGCACTGCCAATCAAAAATGAATGCATGAAAGTAGTGGAACAATGAAGTAAATAAAATGTTAAATTTTATTTATAAGCTAACACTAGCAAATGTAAGGAGTCAGAATTATCCAGTAGGAACATTTTGACCCCACTTCTACCAGCTCCCCAGCCCTCCACTTCTTTTAGAAGAGCCAGAGTTCACATCAGAAGTATCAGGTAAAGTCAAGAACAATACCAGTTAAACCCATTGCTCAGAGGGCTTAGTCTGTTCAAGTCAGCCATAAAAATAACCATAAGGATAGCCGTGTGATTTTCAACCATAAACAAAATCTCTAAGAAAAAAAAAAATACAGTAGTAGTCTTAGCTAGCTTTGTGAGCAACAAGTCAGTAATAATTAACTAATCAATTTGATTCCCAGCAAACATTGTACATTTAAACTCCCTTAATCCGCAAAATGCTGGGCATGAATATTTCAAACTGTATGGGTGAGTTAAATTTACAATATGCTTTTCATGTCAATACAGAGTAATTAGCACTACATACAACACATATGAAAAAAATAGTTCAAACTTTTCATATTCTTACTACAGGTTGAAGTGTTCATAGGTTATTTAAAAGGCTTGTAAATGTTGGTTATTATTTAGTCACTTCATTTTAAATAGCCATATTTGTATCAAAATTGTACCTTAAAAAAAAAAAAAAAGACTATAAAAAGGGATTTAATAAAATTCACCTTTTTCTGCTCTTAAAACCTCTAGCATTGTAAATAAATTAACAATGTACTTCAAGCCTGCTGCAGCACCATTTTAAAATTAATAGAAAATTGATTAATTGGGAGTAAATTTAAGGACACAGTAATTTTGATGCTTATAAATTAGAGACCTCTCCTTTCCCTACAAAAATGTGTCCCAAACCATTGCAGCATGTTACCTCTCAAGAGGGAAGTGCAGCAATAGAGGATGGATGGTTCACTTTCAAGAAGTAACTTAGTTATTTGCCTGTTAAAGCAATTAGCATGGCTGTTGCCAATGTAGACCCTGTTCCAAGAGAAGTCGGACTAAAGCAAAGACTTCACAGCAGACGAAGCTTCCACAGCACCTTTCTAAAGGATTCTCAATGCCAATATCACTTTCTCTAAATATGGACACTACTTAGAAAAAGGCAAATTTCCCAATTTAGAAAAAACCTGGCTATAATTCAAAAATGCCAAGGAACATGGCTTTATAATAAAAAGCCACTTTAAAAAAAAAAAAAAAGGGCGACAACACTTGGAAGCAGATGAAAGAACTAAAACCACACCACACTTGCTACAACGATTTGTACCTCATGGATATACCACTTCCAAGATGCACACTAGTTGACTTAACAAGTTTCATGAATACAACCAAGTGTTTGACAATTTGTAAACATGAGGACTTCAAATAAAGCCCTTTGCAATAGATAAAACTGTATTATTTTTATTTGTTCCACAACATGCTTTGAACAACAAAATTTAGTCTTCAGCAGTTATAATATGCCAGATTGCCAAGTATTTTGGATGGAAATGTTACTCTTCACAAAAACTGAGGCCTTACCTAGTTTATAAACTGAACATACCACCCTACTGCCTTGAGTTTCATGACCCAGCACAGCTCCCAACCCATGGAAGGGAGCAAGCTTTCTAGGAAAGAAATTGGGTAGCTAAAGAACCTAAAACTGGAAGAATAGAAAATATTAGAATGCTGTACATGTGATTGTGACAATCAAGTCCTGAAGCCTCATAGCAAGGTGCTTTATCTGGACTGGAGATAAAGAAACATTCCATTAAAAAAAAAATATATATATCAGGAGGCACTACCTCATCTTCAGAATGACTCCCATCCTCAAGAGTTTGGAGATGTGGCTGAAAGTTTTATCTGAGCATTTAAGTTAGCTATTGCCCTTTTCTTCACATGGGGTCCAGAATATAGACTTGTGTCCCTCTAGCCTCTTGCAGGATCATCTCCCTCTACAATGCTACTGAAATTACTATTCCAGAATCAGAAGAGAATTATCTATCAGTATTTCATGCACTGTATGGATAAGTACACTTCTGTGACAAATGTTTCTGCTTCGCAGCCAGATACTGGTTATGAACTGGTTCCCAATCTAGCACGAGGATTGAGATTTGTGGAATCAAACCCACTTACTTGCCGACTGTGGTAGTAGGTGTTCAGTGCAGATACTCCTTCAAATAGGAATATCAAATTTAGCTTGGAAATTGGAGCTGGTAGCGACTTTGGGGAAGGTAAGCCCTACAGAAGCTAGGAAGTGAAATTGGGGTTCCTAGTAAGAAAAGAGACCCCCTTTGAAGTCAGGATGAAGACTAAAGAATCCCAAAGGGCTTAAACCAGCTCTGATGAGGAAGATACTAATCTTCCATTACATAAGATTTCCTTCCATAATTTCCATCTGAACCACAGAAGTTATTTCCTGTAGTTCCCAGGTGTTAATGAAGTTGAGCCTAGCTGAAAAAAAAAAAAAAAATCACACTCCTTTAATCTTGTCCTCCCTTTTACAATTTCTTGGACTAAACACCAAACACTACCATAACAGCTACTATCAGAAAAGACAAAATTTTGAACATTACTTAAAAACAACTGAACACCAAACCTTCAGTTTAATCCTTTGTATATGTTGTTCTACATCTTCAATATCTTCAGTGTTTTCTAAGAGTTCATAGGCAGCACTTCTAGTTCCCTTTATCAAGTTTAAAGGCAAAGCAGACATACCATAAGCCTAAAAAGGGCAAGAAGAGGTATTAAAATTATTACCAAAGCAACACACAAATATCACCTCATAGATGTACTGTCACCTGCACAATAATATTTCCATTTCTTCTTCTCCCTTCCCATTAGTTTGTTTCAAGAACCCACCATCAGCTTTTTTCCATAATACCTTGCACAAAAGCAAACCTGTGAAATAGCCTAGGTGACAAATGTTCAATATTGTCCTAGATTCTATTATTAGAGGAAAAGCTTAAGAACTGTTAAGTGACCGTACACATCTATTACCATTGTGAAAATCCTGGCCTTTGAAACCTTATTTTGTCCTGTGGTATTCTTGTTCAGTCAAAAGTTACCTTTTTCCAAATCTTACCCATCAAAAAGATAGATATAACCAAAAGAGAATGAAGTAGAGCGTATTAAAAAAACACTGAAATTCTACAGTAAAACAATGCAAAAAGTAAAACACATACAAAAAAAAAAAAAACATCACTTCTAATGGGTAGTTACACTGATAACTATCAACTTGCTCACCATCTAGTCCTACTTAATTTTCTCATTATGTATTCTGTGATAAAACACTGGTTAGAAGTCTGATGTACTGGCAATACTGGAAGTAACATTTATTAGTAAAGAAACATTTATGAGTGCCATTTCTTATGAGAGCAAAGGAAAAGTTTTGAATATTAAGGTCTGCTATAAAAGTTACATTTATGCCATGATTAACATATTCAATTGCAGCATAAATGAAAAGGATGCCACATGTGCACCCATTTTAGAAGGCAACATAAAACAAGCCACACAAAACCATTCAAAATAAAACATTTTATGGCTTATTAAATGTGCGATAGGGCCAGAGCAAACAATTAGTTGCCCATTGGTCCTGGACCTGCAGGCACACAGCAAAAATCTTAAACTTCTCTCATTTTTCACTGAGTAGTTTGGTAAAACATGGATAAGTGACTTCAGAAGCACTCTAAAAAGGGACCTAATCCATCCCCTCACCCCAAAGAAACAAGAACAACAAAAAAAGGTTGCCCAAACAACTTTCCTGCACCACACAGACCAATGTAAAAATTAATTTCCTTGGGGGATCAGGGAACAGGAACAGTGTCATATAGGTCTCCAAACAAAATTGCTGCAAGGATCCAGACAAAGCCATCTGTATCAAACAACATATGGCTATGGGATTCAAGATCAGTGTTTTGTTTTGGGTTTTTTTTTTCAAAAGACAAAAGCAAGTAGGTCCAATATTGTCCTTGCACATGAAAAATATTTCACTAAACTTTAATTAACATAAATTCTCTTCCTCTTTATTTATTTGACAATTTTAGCACCACAAACATATTTCTTTGTTTATATAGCTATCACTTTTTAGCCAGCAGTTACACCTATGGCTTGCATTACAGCAGGCTTAGTATGAAGCATTTAAGAGAACTTCATTCCAGCTGACAAATGTTTCCTCCTTCCTCCTCCACAAGGACAGCTTAAATGAAACCATCTGCAGAAGCACTTACTAGCTATTCCCAATAATATTATAAACTCTAGCAAAAATCACCACAACGTACTGACTGCAGAAGAACACCCACGCGACTTTCTTTAGCTATGAAAGACAAACAGGTAGTTTGTCTCCCCTTTTAAAAGACTTTGTACAAACATAACCTACTGTTTGGGAACAGAGGTCTCTTGCTACCAATTTTATTGGTGTTGGGCGAGGGAATATTGTATATTTTGGGGTCATTCTAGGACAGTCACTCATCTGGGAATCAGCTGAGCCATAAATAAACTTCCACCTACAAGATGCATCACTTCAATTCAGAAAAAGCATTCTTCTAAAATTTTAATTTAAGATTTTTTTTCAAGTAGATAGCTCATATCTTCCCACTAAACAGATTTTGGTGCTTCCTTCTTGGGAACAAATCTGTATCTACTACTGCAATTAAGCTACAACTTCTCTAAATTACAGGCATGTCCAGTGATGCATCATGCCCTCGTAACTAGAAAGCAAGCTTGGCATCACCAAGAGTCATTTTCAGAGATGAAGTCTGAGAAATAAAATAGAAACAAATTATTCCCCATAACCATTATCTGGCATTAACCCATTACATAGGGCAACTGTAGTTTTGCTCAAGGAAGGTTAACATACAATGCATGTGAACAAGCCAATTTAGATTTCTATTCCTTCAGACAGTCCTACATCAGTGTCCCAGCTGCAAATTATTCGCTAGTGCATAAAGAGATGCTGTTAGACCACCCAAGAGCTACCAGATACCTGATGATAATTTCCTGCCCACACACAAGACAGAAGCCAGTCAAGCTGAACTCCTAGGAACTGAATAACCCGATATTTGTGTCTAAATCTCTCTCTGATCCATTTCCCTAAAATGCTTTGTGATGCACTTTGTTTGTAGTACTCAAATGAAAAGAAACTAAAACCACATGAACTAAATTTTTTTTTTTTTTTAAATAGCAAAAGTATTTAAGACTACTATTTATTTGAATATATGGCTATTCATTGGGACAAAAAGGTGATCAGCCTTTTGCTTAAGATCTGCAGTTCTAGAAGATGAAGTACTGATTTTCTTTTTGCATCTGTTTGAGATGTAGGAGATGCAAATGAAGTCTTGTTCTCTGCTAGTTTGTCTTCTTGCCTATGTGTTATTCTTGTATTTAATACTTCTGCGATGCTAGAAACATCTCAACTCAGATAAAAAAAAATAAGAGCAAACATTAAAAAAATTATGTAAAAGCACTCAAGTGTCAGAAGGGTCCAAGGCTACATATGATTTATTTATCACTGTTAATACTACCCTAGCAACCACACCCATCTAATTTAAGCTTTCTGCTGAGGCCTTCAAAAGAGTTCTTTATTCTGAAAAATTTGCACACAGTATAACATTCATATTTTGCACAAAATGGATGAAAAATTGCATCTAATCTATACTAAGGGCCTGCAAAAAGCTATGACAACCTAGTATTCTATACAGAAGAGAGCCTAAACTTATGTTTCTGGATGTTGCTGAAGATAAGCAATTCAATTCCCAGCGAAACTTTTTCTAGCATTCTCTTTACATTTGAGTATTTCTGACTCAAGTACTTCAGGTTACACTCTTTGTTGTAGTAAAGTGACCTGCCAGACACCTTAAGCAAAAAAAGTGAACACAGAGAAACAAAATTACAATCCCAGTCTCTCTGCAAATGTCTATTACAGAGGGTAACAACCTACAGCCCTCATCGACATTTGATCTAGCTCGGGCAGCTGCACAGCAGCCACTTTCCTCATGTCACCTGAGGGGGTGGGGGAGAAAGTGGTAGTGATGCGTGAGCCCTAGTGCTCACCCACCCGCCTCGGGCCTGGGGTGGATCATTTTGACCCACAGCCTAAAAAGAAGTTGCTGAACACTGATCCATTACGCAACTGCCTACATTAAGCGAAGTAGTGTTTACAAGAACAAACATGCACACCAAGAGAACATGCATACCACAAAATACCCTTGGCCCTCAGCACCCTGTAATAAAGCATTGAGGTTTTTTTTAAATACAAGAGGCCAGAAATCTCAAAAACAGTAGGAACAGGCCACAGTAGGGGAGAGACCAGGGTTTCACCATTGGACAACCTGCAACAAGGAATTGCATGGCCAAACTGCCCCACAGAAGAAGAGAAAGACAAGAAGTCTACCTAAAAACTAATTCCTCCCCAAAGCCAAGTCTAATTTAACCCAGAGCATGTGAGCAAACTAAAATTGCTCAAATTGCTTCCTCGGTACAATAGTAAGCAACAGTGCACCACACACCATCACCAATACCCCAGAGGAAGGTAAAAAGCAGAAGCCAACAACAGCTGCCCTGCCACTTGCTCACTGACCACCCAGCACTAGAGTCTGTGCCAATACTGGCCTAAAGGTAAGAAGAGCTACTTAACTGGTTTCCACCCTGCCTCCTAGGCCAAGGGTCAGTGAGGATCTAGTCAGGGAACTTCTGGAGGGACTAGACATATTTAAAATCAGCAGGTCCAGGTGATCTCCACCTGAGTGCTGAGGGAATTAGCTGAGGTCACTGTGGGACCCCCGACAACTTTACAAGCACTTGTGGTGCTCTGGTGTGGTGCCAGGGGACTGGAAGAAGGCCAACATGGTTCCCATCTTCAAAAAGGGAGGAAGGAGGACCCAGGAAACTATAGGCCAGTTAGTCTTACCTCGATCCTGGGTAAACTTTTTGAGAGAGTTATTCTGGCATATATCCATGAGGGGCCAGCAGGGGAGATTATGCTTAGGGGCAACCAACACCGGTTCATTAGAGGCAGGTCCTGTCAGACCAACCTGGTGGCCTTCTATGACCAGGTCACCAAATCCTTAGATGCAGGGGTCGCAGTAGACAGTCTTCCTGGACTTTCGGAAGGCATTCGACACTGTCTCTTACCCCGTTCTCATTAAAAAACTGGGGGACTAACTGGCTGGAGGGCCGCACCCAGAGAGTGGTGATGGACGGGTCATTTTTCAACCTGGAAGGATGTGGGCAGTGGGGTCCCCCAGGCCCTCACTGTTCAACATCTTCATCAGTGACTTGGACGAGGGGGTAAAAAGCACCCTGTTCCAATTTGCTGACGACACTAAGATGTGGGGGGAGATGTGGGCATGCTAGACAGGAGGAATAGGCTGCAATCAGACCTAGACAGGTTACAGGGGTGGGTAGATGAGAATAGGATGGGATTCAACACCAACAAGTGCAAGGTGATGCACCTGGGGAGGAAGAACTTCCTTCTCATCAGTACAGAGGCAGAAAAGGATCATCGAGTCTTCACTGATGCCAAGATGAACATGGGCCGGCAGTGTGGGGATGCAGTCAGGAAGGCTAACTGTACTTTGTCGTGCATCCACAGATGCATCTCAAGCAGGTCCAAGGAGGTGATCCTCCCCCTCTACGCAACACTCGTCAGGCCGCAGCTGGAGTACTGCATCCAGTTCCCAGCGCCACACTTCAGGAGGGATGTGGACAACATGGAGAGGGCCCAGAGGAGGGCCACTCGCATGATCAGGGGGCAGCAGGGCAGGCCCTACGAGGAGAGGCCTGCCCTGAACGTGTTCAGCCTCCAGAACAGAAGGCTGAGGGGGGATCTAGTGGCCGTTTACAAACTAGTCAGAGGGGACCAGCAGGCATTGGGGGAGTGCCTGTTCCCCCAAGCACTACCAGAGGGTAGATTCAGGCTAGACATCAGGAGGCGCTACTTCACTGTCAGGGCAGCTAGGATCTGGAACCAACTTCCAAGCAAGTGGTGCTGGCTCCTACCCTGGGGGTCTTTAAGCCAAGGCTACACAATCACCTTGCTGGGGTCATTTGACCCCAGTACTCTTTCCTGTCAAGGCAGGGGGTTGGACTTGATGATCTGCTCAGGTCCCTTCCGACCCTACAAAACTATGAATTTATGACAAATAATCCTATCTTCTGAAACATTTGCTGAGAAAATAAAACCAGACTCTTCATTTCTTCTCATAATATAGGTTTTCCATTCCCTATCAGACTAGCAGCCCTTCTCTGCTCATGTTCCAGTTTAATCCTTTTTGAATGTAGATTACCAGAAGGCAATATACAGTCTAAATCAAGACAGATCAATACCATGTATAAATGTACTAATACATCCCTATTAAAAATCCTCAATACATCATTGAATTACACCTGCCTTCCCAAAATTATATCACGTTGGCCATTCATGGTCATTTTATGATTGGTCATTACACCCAGAAAACTCCCCTCCTCAGTCACTTCTCTCTACCCAAAAGCAAAAACTTCTTGGTACTGCAAAGTTTTTTCACATAATGATATTAAGTTTCAACCCACTTCTTTTTCCCCAATGTACTACATTATTTAGTTCTTCTATACAATAATCTGGTCCTCCTTCGTACTGGCTGCCTCCTAATGGTCTCACATGGAAAGTACATTAACAACCTGGAGGCAAGAATCAGATGGGTGCTAATAATAAATACCAAGCAGAATTGTCTTAAAACCTGGTCTCAAAGGACCCAGAGTACCCTGTATCTTGATCACTCCTCTTTCAGTAGAACCTGTCACAATCTTTCCCTTATAGTTGCTAGTCTACCTTTTTTTTTTTTTTAAGTCCTCACCTACCTTTAATAATGGTTTCTTTTGAGGCAGTATATCAAGTGCCTTGTTTAACATGTAGGCAAGAGAGAGATTCACCACATTTCCCTTTAAGGAATTGGTTCTTAAAGATTAGGTTGGTCTGAATGTTTTTGAAAAACAACCATGCTGCATATGCCCCATTTTCTGCTTACTTCCACTTCCTCAAGTGATAAAAGATGTAAAAAGGAGAGGTAATTTATACCCCAAGTTAAAAGTATGTCCATTTAGTTTTATGAAAATATTTCATGTAAAAGTCCCGCCCCCAAAAGGTGGGGGGCTAGAAGGAGTTAACACACCAGCATCTCAGATACTACAATGCCCACCCCCCACACACACTTTTTCTGTGCAACCAAAACAAGCTTGTTACACTGCTAATCTCTGGTTACCGCTAGACCAGGGTGGGCAAAGTATGGCCTGCAGACTGGATCTGGCCTGCAGTAGAACTCTCAGCCCCAAACAAACCAGGCATGGGGTCAGCCCCAGCTGTGGCACGTGGCCAGTCGCAGTTCCCCTGGGTGCACAGCAACACTGAGGTAGGCGCAGCAATAGGAAGCCAGGCAGATGCTGTTGCTTCCTGGCTGCAGTCTCCAACTTCTCGGCCAGCTATAGCTCTGGCTAGGGAGAAGGGTGGAGCTCAGGGCTGCAGAGTATGCTGGGGTACTCTGGTTTAACTTAACCAGGAAGGGGTCTGGGACAGAAGTTCCAGAAGCCAGTTTGGCCCATATCAGTTAAGTATAATACTACACTCAATCAGGTTCATCTAAAACCAGTTTCAAAATGGCTGAAACTGGTTTATGTGCACTGAACTTCTGTTCCATTACAGGTTTAAATTAAATTAGTTTCTGATCACTTAAACCAGTTTGGTATGTATGCATGCATGCATGCAACTTCTGTCCTTCGCCTCAATCCCAGCCCCAGCCCCACCCACCTGTCCCACTCCTGGATGCTGCTCCCCACATACCTGTGGCCCCACTCCATCCATCCAGCTGAGCACAGGGCACAGCCACTTACAGAGCTTTGATGAGCTGTTGTGGGCTGGGAAGGGAGTGTGCCAATTCAGCTGGGGTGGGGGGTACAAGGGAGGAACTCTATATTAAATTTCTATATCATGTAAAGAAGTTCTTATTAAAAAGTTTGTAACTATACTAGACTGTATAAGTAAAGATACACATCTCCATTTTACAAATGCGTGCAGCAACAGAGTACAAGCGTTAACTGTGATTTAGGAAGCTCTCACACAAATAAATAACTTCATCTTCAGTAAAGAGAAATAATTATTTCTATGGTAAATGATGATGATGTAAATCATTACTGGCACTCTGAACAGCTTTAAGATACTGAAGTATCTAGGAGTGGTAAACCACACAAACACCATCTTTTTGGCCAGGTCAGTTTGTTACTTTATTTTCAACTTTTCCAAAGTCCAAATTCAAGTTGCAATAATCTAATTCCATTCTTTAAAAGGCAAGTTTTGGCAAACTAAAACACCACACATCTGCAAACACAGAGCAGACCTTAAGTTAAATCTATTACTTTATCTTACCCTAACAGCTCCCATCCTTATTGACAGATCTTTTTCTTAACAAAGAAAGCTAAGTAAGTACCTGTTCTCAGCTACATGATACATACTTGGGGGATAAAGAGGCTGGACTTCCAGTTTTAAGCCTCTGGACTCTGAACATTCAGGCTATGTCCACAAAGGAGGCATGTGTGCTTACAGTAGCTCAAAACAGCAGGCATAGATGTGCACCAGATATTTGTGCCTCAGCCCATGTGCTTGAACATGCACTTTGGTGTGGGGTACGTAGTGCCACTTGGGGCAAGCTGACCCTGGGAGGCCCAGCTCCTCCCAGATCTGCAGCCGGGGGAGCTGAAGGCTGGGGCCAGCACCACAAAAAGTTGGCCTAGTGAGCAGTGCAGGGCTACTTGCCCTTAGGAACTTCTGAGACCTGACCACCACCTGTGCCAGCTGGATTGCTGCAGCAGCCCCGACTTGAGTGGCCCCTGTATTCTCTATCCACTGCAACAGTCTGGCAGTGTTGGCTGCTGCTTGGCTGCGACTTGCTGCCACTTTAGACCTGAGGCTCCATGTCTGCCCACCTGCCACATCCGGATGGAAGCCTCATAGGCAATGCAGCAGAGCTACCTGCAACCTCTAGGCCAGTTGCTTTGGCATTTCTTTTTGGGGTTTTTTCCCCTCCTAAAAACAGAGCTCACCCTGACCCTTTCTCTAACCAGGATGTAGGGACAGCTGCCCCTGCAGCCACAGCTCCCATCCTGTCTGGAGGCTAGACAGAGGGTGGGTATACAGGGTTTGGGGGGGGGGGAGTTAAGGGGAGGGTGCCACCCCCCTGCAGTGCACAGCCCCTAGCACTGCCAACAGAAGCCAGCTAAGCCACTGGCATGCTCAGGGCCTGCTGCAAGCACAACGCCACCTGAGATCTGGGGGCTACACATGGTGAACAGAGCCAGTACAACTACATCCACAGAATCTCATCTGGGACTCCTGACTCCCTGTGGTTAAAAGTAAACTTTTCCAGATGCAGCAAGGCAAAAGCCTTCTGTTTCACAGTTTGGCTGTTCAGAAGCTGACAGATGAGGGAAAATACACACATATATACATGAAGATGGTCCTGCACAGAGCTTCCAATATATCACTGTTTTTACTTAAAGCACATGATGCACTGTTTATACATTTTGAACAGAGGACCAGCTTTATCTGAAGTCTGAAAAGCCAAATGCTGACAGTATAGCCCAACATACAAGTGAAAGATGTCAGCTTCCTAGTTAAAACTGAGACTGCAGTCTCATATCCATATAAGGAATTCATAAATTTCAAATAAGATCTATAAACTGTACATATAGTGCCTAAATCACCACTTTATCTTCAAGTTCTGATTTGTTTTGGAAACTTCCCAAAGTAGGTGGATTTAGTGAGTACTGCTATAGACAGTTATCCAAATCACCTTACTTCTCTGAAAGAGAGTAAGAATTAGCTTTGAAAACAGTAAACTTCAGCAAATGTTTATTTTTAATGTCTATCACTAATGGAAACCCCCTCCCCACAACTGTACAAGTATAAAAAAGTGCTTCTGCCCCATAGTATTTAAGTTAGGTAGAGGACCAGAACCTAAAGTCTACCCAGCTGGTAGTGTTAGCAGGTCACAGTAGGACTGGAGCAAAAGAGACATACCAAGCAAAGTTATAAATCACATTTGAAGTTTACTCATTTTGTGAAAAATCTTTTTATCATTCAGGTCACATTGAATAAAGTTGGTGCATTTATGATCCAGGAAATTGCAGATACATCACCCTCAGTAAGCCACAGCCATCTTTCCTAGACTGATCTTCACATCTTGTTTTCAAATTAAACATTTAGTTTTTCTATCATCCTATAGCTACTTCCTTCCCATCTGCATATATGTAATAAACTTTTCTTTCATTAATCTTCACTGAAGCTCACATATTGACTTTATGAAAATTTTTAATGCCCACCCACAGAGGAAACTATCCATATGTGGTCCTCTATCAAGGACCTAAAATTTGTCTGAATAATTAAAAATGAAATTAAAATTAATTTAAAAACCACTATGAAATGCTTCTATCGTGTTACTTTATGCAAACAGTAATTAAGTGAAACCAGAAATCCTTACTCCACTTCAGATTTGAAAATGCAAATTAGAAAGTGCAAATGACTTGGCTACCACCACACATTATGAAAACAATAATTAAGCAAACATTTCTCCTGAAGTCTGTTTCCTTGCTTCTGGGCATCACTCACTTGTGTAACAGTTTTTCCTTTCACATGGAAATGTGCGTGCTGATCAAGTGGGCAAGCATGCCTCCAGGTTAGGTGCAGAAGGGGAGAATGAGCCAGTGTCCCTGCACAGATCAACACAGTTAAAGTAGGAGAAAAATAACAAGCGTGTCCAGATTACATGCCTATTGCTGCTGTTGTTGTGCAGAGCTAAAAGGATCATAGTGCAGCCTTCTAGCATGCTCCAATATGCTGGATAAATTCCATCCCCTTGACCAACATTCCCAGTTACCAATGCATGCAACAAATAGGAATTCAAGTTTTCAGATTAAAAGCTTTGGACATAAAAGAGCCAAGCAACCTATGCCACGTCTTGATCTGACTGCACAAACTAGCTACATTCTTGTTGATGTGCTATGTATAGAAGTGCTAAATACTGAAGTTCAACTATTATAATCCCAAAAGAGTTTACTGGAATTAGCGCAAGTACAAAGGAAGTTGATGCAACTATCTGAATCCCTCATCACATGGCAGCTTTAAGGGGAGTCTTGTCCTGTACTGGGGTCAGTTATAGCTTAACCAAATTTTACTGGTGTCAAATGACAAAAAAAAAAAAAGTTATAGGTCCCAAATTTTCCATCATTAGTGCAGCCATTTTTCCCTGATGCTGTACGGAAAGGACTCGTACCAATTAATATCTAATTGGAACTACACCACAATGATAGTCAGGAGCAAGGAAGAGCCACATCAGAAAACATCCAAAGCTTACAGGTTGGTGAGCTTTGCCCCCAGTCAGTCTTTTACCTGCATTTGGAATAAAATACTTAACCCTTTTGTGTTCAAAAGTGTCACAGCATGAATACAAAATGCCAGAGCCTTAACATGCTGCTATTGTATTAAATGTTTAGTATTTTAGAGCCATTACGTTTTCCAGTTAATCCTGTTTATTCAGGTGCAAGACTTGAGCAAATTCACAATTTTATGGGTTAACTGCTCCTTCCTTTTATCCTGCAGTATTATATCCAGAGATGCCTCCAAGAAGGACAATATCGATCTCCTCTGTGACTTTGTGCACCCCCAGCCAGCCGCGCTCACTGCTTAGGCAATGGGCAGGCGGAAGTGCCAGTGCCCCCACTACAAGCACCAGCTGATCCGTGCAGCCACTCCCAGAAGTGGCCGCAGCCATTCCCAGAAGTGGCCACTGCAGGATCAGCCCCAGTCAGTGAGACGGGTCACAGGGGGGCCATGTGCCCCCCAACTAAGGTGGCACCAGTCACCTAAAGTCCATGTTAGACAAACTGTCAGAAACTGATGACTTCTGAACAGATTATGAATATCCAGCTTCTCCCAAAACACCAAAAAATTACCAAAAAGCGAAAATGTGAAGAGCTCAACACCAAAACCCCAGGAGTCAGATCTGAAAGGATCTCCAACAGCATCTTCATGAAAAGCTCTTTGCCATGTCCACAAATTAAAACAACGCTGAGGAACTCTGGAAAGTATTTTAAATCCCTTCCATATAGCCCATGCTGACTTTATTGGCTATGCCACCAATCAGCATCTCTCATTGAACCAGTTTTGGTGTTGAGATCCAAGACCTCCTCAACCAGAAGGGAAAGGCCCATTCTGCTTGGCAACATAACACCACTGCACCTCAGCACGCAATGACATAAAAGGCTCCTCAAAGCCAAAGTTCAAAAGGAGGATCTGGGAAAAAAAAAAAAAAAAAAAAAATCAAAAATCTCTGGTCCCCTACGTACAATGATTACACTCATCTGGTTTTGGAGAAGCCTCAGGAACTTGATGTACTTTTCAGGACACTGAAATCTGGCCAGTACTTTCCACAAGGCTTCACAATTGATGGAATCAAAAGCCTTAGTGAGGTCACATACAAGTCCTGATGTTGTTCTTGACACTTTTCTTGGACCTGGTAGGCAAATCGCGTCATGTCAACTGCCCTACAGAATGGTCAGAAACCACAGAGATTCTACCAGGACTTCCTCAGCAAGAGGTCCCATGTAGTGGACTGGAGACCAATCTATTTGTCATCTGAACTGGGGTTAAGCCAGGATGCATCATTACCCCAACTTTTTTTTTTTTGACAGTGATCCTGATTCTTGTTAAGGACAGCCTTTCTGTAATTGACAGTGAACAGCCATCCATCCATTTGGTATTCAGTCTTGGATGTTTTTGCTCAAAGTCCTATTCAAAACAACCATTCTTAACCTTCAATACACTGACGATTGTACCATGCTTGAACACATTAACAAAAGCCTCCAGACTACTTGATCTTTTCAGAGAAATCTATTGAACTTTAGCCTTGTTGATGGGCCCAAAGTACCACCCTGCCTTGGGCCATGAATGTGATCCCACTCCCCAAATTATCATTGAGAGGAAGACCTTCTAAGCAGTTGAGCACACCCCTCCCCACAATCTCAGTAGTCACCTCAGAGTGAACATTAATGAAAAGATCTAGCACAGGATTCAGTGTACAAGTGCCTGCTGTGGGAAACTGCTTTGCCTTGTTGTTCTAGAGACTCTGATGAATGAAGGCAAGACCCAGGTCTACAATGCAGTCACCATCTCCATCTTCCTCTATGGGTGTGAACATGGGTTATCTACCATATGCATCAAGAGCCCAGAGAAGGATCATAAACATTAGCTCGGGAAAATCCTCTATACCAAGTGGGAAGATTGCCATACAAAATGCCAGCACTCTTGCTGAAGCCAAATGTTACCAGCACTGAGTTGGTGATCCTGATGTACCAGTGTCCCTGGACCGAACATCATGTGCAGATGCCCAACTCAGCCCCCAAAACAAATGCTCCACTGCCAACTTAGTAACACCCTGAGGAAACACTACAAGAAAGACCATGTAGAAGGCATACCTCAAGAAGAGAGATTCCAGTATCAAGGGTTAGGTTGGTAGCCAGCTCCTCCCATCTCAACAGCATTGCAGCCTCAATTAGGTGGAATCCTGCTTCTAGATAGTGTTTTGCTCTCAAAGCAAAGAAAGCATGAAACATCTCAGCCTGCAGCTTACTTTCCCCTGCAGAAGAACCTGCAGACAGAAGTGTGGCTCAGTGTTTGAATGCTTAAGTCACACCTCAAGACGCATCAAGCAGCCATAGTAGAGATTATTCTGGAATCAAGGTATTGCCAAGGACAATGGACTTCTACTCCATGGCACAGAAGAGAGAAAGAAGAAACCACAACTGATCCAAACCTAATAAGTTGTATTTGCATAGTACCTTGCCCCCTATCCCAAGGAAAAATGTGTTTAGATTCCCCGCAGTACTTACAGCAGTAGCTTCTTCAGGAAGACAACATATCTAGTAGGTTCATATTTATATAGTGTCAAATGCAATTTACAGAGTTTAAGAGCGTATGAGCTTCCCAGTTTCTCTTTATTAGTGAGGACATGCATATCACCAGCCCTCTCTCCCCTACCCCCATTATTTGAATCCCCTGAATACACACCAAGGTAAAGGAGCTAAAAGTCTATGCCAACCACTAGAACTTAAGATTGGATGAGTTTCATTGGCTTCTCTCCCAGCTAAGGTTGCACAGTTGTCTAGTCACCATTATATATTCACTTCCATTTCTCAATTGTCCAAGTAAAAAAGGAGAAATCCTAAAGGGAGAAAGTTTCTATGGGAAGGAGACTTCCCTACTGTCTCCATTCTCTCTCTTCCCCTTAAAGTCTCACCTCCTACCTAGGCTATCCACTGGGGGGAGAAAATACCAGTTACGTCACTAGAATGCAAGTTCTATAGTCCTCCCCACCCTCTGACATGGCCCAAATCAGACTGCCCCCCACCCCAAGTAATTCTGCTCCTTCTCAGTACACAGATCAAGTCATTGTAGGCCCCCCACACCCATAGGCTATACCCCTCATTTTGCAAAGGAACTCTAGGCTCCTGAAAGATAAATGTCAAGGCCTAGGGTTTTTTGTTGTTTTTTTTCAAAAAGTCCTTTTGTTTTTGCCATTTTTGCAAAAGCAGTAAACTTCAAGCAACCCTTTAAGATTAAATTCAACATTCCTAAGTTTAATGGTAGGTTCCATCATTAGATTTTTTTTAAATTTAGTTTAGAAGTATATTCTCTTTAAAAGCTGTGTAACTGTCTTATAGTTTTTAGCAAAGACTTTATATTATTTTCTCTTTTTTTTTGTGTAACTGCCGCGCGGCACTCTCACATTTATGTAACCTTGAAGTAGACTGTTAATCAAAATGAACGCTTTGTACTTCTCTCCACTGGCATTAAGCTACACATGCGCATTCTGTAAATTTCATTTCTTATCTAAAAGTGTCATTTTTGCAGAAATGAAACTTATGTAGAAAATCTGCCTAGCAATAATTATGTAAAAGAAAATTATCCTATCTGTATACTATAGTTAGTGTCATAGAGGCAGTCCAACAAACATTTATAAAAGAGGCAAAAAGCAGGAAGCAGCAGAGACGACAACTGGAAAACTCTGTGGGCCTGATCACCCCGCAGACCGGTTCTCAGCCTCCCCGTCTGGGCGTATCCCAGCGAAGATAAAGGCCTCAGAAATCCGACAACTGACAACGATTCACTGTGTTACAGTATTGCTTTGTGTTTCCCAATTATGAGCCGTTGACCAGTTCTGGGACTTAAGGAGCCGGCAGCCGCACCTAGCTTTGGACTTGTTCCACTGTTGGAACGCAAGGGCTGGCTCTGGAACCTCGTGAACCAACGGACACCCTATAGACTATCCCACTCATGAGCTGTTGACCAGTTCTGGGACTACGGAGTCGGCAGCTGCTGGCTCTGGAACCCCGTGAACCAACAGACCCCTTTAGTATCCGGCATACTGTAACTGAAGAAACATCGGAGACTCCGCTTCTCGACTGCCTCTCATCGTAGCTTAGACAGCATACCTACGCTCGCTATACTTGTATTTACTGCAACTTCGTTCCAACCGGCCTCCCCTCTTACTTGTAAGAGGGTGAGGCCAGGTGAGTGAATAAATCTTTTTATTTTACTCTATATCTACTCCGTAATAACTTTTATGACTAACATTCCATATCAATGAGCCGTTGACCAGTTCTGGGACTTAAGGAGCCGGCAGCCGCACCTAGCTTTGGACTAGCTCCACTGTTGGAACGCAAGGGCTGGCTCTGGAACCTCGTGAACCAACGGACACCCTATAGATTAAGAGACACTAACTACTTACTCTAAGTCGTCTACTTGTGCCAACTCGGCGAACCTCGAGGGCGGCTAAGAGCTACCTCAATCCCGCCCCACAAGCCGCGCGCTCACACAACTCCGCAAAGCCCGCGGCTCCCCTAAGCGGTGCCGGAGCCGCTAGCCCGGCATTTCGCCACAAGCTGAAATCCTCTTTTGCCTACCTAAGTAACATAAAAAGTAGGCTAGGACAATATTTCATATAGTGTGACTTCTGACCATTACCTCAACATAGAATGCTATAGCAATTGAAGCTACCCCCCCCAACTAATTACCTGAGATGTAGCAATTAAAGTGCATTTGTTAACAGAAAAGTTTAGTTTCAAAAACACACTTTCTGTACAATAATAAGCAGCTCCCCATTATGGTTGCAACATAAGAATTAGGGTTTGTTGGTTTGTTTTTTTTTAAACATAGTCATTCATGTACAAATGGGTTTTTTGTACAGGAATTTACAAGATTATTTTATATATTTGTTGCCTAACACTGCCCTCTAGTGAAGTCACAGAATGCAGCCAAACAAAATAGAAAGAGTATAAAATTGTATTTAAAGCAAAACCTAATCAATAATGAAAAAAATTAAAGTAGTGGTATTTAAAGTGGCCTTTTGAGGAGTGAGGGAAATCTAAGGGTTTTTCTTTTCAGTTTTAATTTTTAAGAAGCTATTTTTCTGATGTTGAATTTCAAAACATGATCCAAAACAGGTGTCCAATATGCACAATATGCAGCCACATACAGCTCCCATTATAAATGTATAACATACACAGTTTGTCAGACTATTAATTCACATAAAATTTAATTTTTATTGCATTATTTCTAGAATGTGTACCAAGGAAAACAAATGCTAAAAATAAACAGTTAAACAAGGATTTAGCTACAGAAAGCCTTCCAGTTACCCCAACTTGGTACTTCTTTCAGTAATTGGAATCCCTTATTACTTCAGAGGACTCTCTCATTTAATAGTGTTTAAGAATAGGTCTATCTGGAAAGATTCAATACTGTTACTGCATACTCTAGTACTCATGATTTCTGCCATGTACCATCTTTAAATAATAGCTGATGTACAGAGGGAAAACTACTAAAATTTACATTTAAAAATGAAAGACAGCTTAGGTTTCACAAAATAAAAAAAGCCCTCCAACAGCTGTAGTACCCATGTGGCTCAGAACTGGAATGCAGAAGTCCTAAAGCCTTTTTGCTTTCTCTGGAAATCCCAACTTTTCAGAGGATAAGACTGACATTGGAATATGCACTTGCTCGCCTTGAGTGACTATTCTGACTCTCTCGTACATGCTCTCAGGCCCCATTGAGACTCCTGTATCAAAATCATGACAGGCAGAGCCACAAATCCAGATGGGAAATAACCACAGGCTAAGAACTAAAGAAGCCAACAATTTCACTTTGATCTTGCCTTCTTTCACTAGATACAAGAGTATACAATGTTAAAAACAGCTTCATACCTCTATTTCAGAAAGCAGATGTATAATTCCTTCTGTTTCTTAACTAAAGTCATTCATCTTCAAAGTTATGCATCACTTGTGGTAAGGCAAGTACTTGAAACCATTTTGCTAGTTTGGCAGATCTGAGTCTCACTCACTTAGCCAAACTGACTTTCAGAACAAATACACTGTGTGGCTGACAACACTAAAAACAGGACTTCTCCAACAAGTTACCCTCAAAAAATGTATTCAATACCATAAATAACTGACCATTAGGAAACTGTGAATCATTATGAATGTTAAAAGCTGCCTTGGTGTCACTAGAACAAACCCTCTTCCCAAATTCTTCAAACTAAATTCTCCTGCTCCCCTTTCTCCCACCCTACCTCCATATGCTCTTGCTTCACTCAACACCCAGAACCAACTGCCCTCAATGTGGCAACCACTCACTCCATAACTTATTTAGTACAAGACTCCAAATTACTTCAGACTACAAATGCTCCCCCAAAATACATGCTCGCCCCTGCCTTCCAAGCTTGTCTAGTGTACTCATAACCATAATATCCAGATGCCTCGAAGGAGATTCTTCACGGCACTGTGACAGAAAGCAGTAGCCATTTTACAGAAGTTTATGCTGAAAAATGTAAGCTTATTTTGGTACTGAACAGAGGAGCTCATTCTTCAGAAGTGGGGGGGGGGAAAAAAATCAAACTAAACATCTACTTTAATTAGAATTGTGAATACTGAGAACATTTGGAAAAAGAGATGAGGTTAAGCATCTAGTTCAGCACCCAAAAAATAGGTGCAAGCTGGATGTGCTCTAAAACTCAGTTTTAAGTGACCTAATGAAGCAAAAAGTCTACACCAGAAAAATATTCCTTTTCAGTCCCATGCACTGATCTTATAACCTTCTTTTCTGCAACCCCTTCTGTTACTGTCTGAACTGAATACGAAAAACATCTTGCAGAAACAGAGATCATGGGATTAAGGTTTTTCTGTGACCATATTCCTATGTACTATATGCCCCCAAAGTACAATACATGCCTTATTTCTGAAAGAGAATAACTTCCAAGGAAAGAGGTTTCTGTAGCAGAAGCTGCTGTTGCCATATTACTTAATTTTATAATATGTACCCTAATTTCCAGTAACAATTTTGGGAAAAATGTATCCCTGAGAGGAGAAAAAAAATGAAAGCACCATATTTTTCTCTCATAGTTAACATATAACCTTAATTCTAGCACCTTGTATTGTCTTGACAGCTTACTGTTATTTTAAGTAATTCTGTTTTTATATAAATACCTAAATACATTTTAGCAAGTGTATCTGCCAACAGGCTGGGTGCTGCTTGGCTGGATAGCAGCACTACAGAAAAGGACCCAAGGGACTTGGATTACAGACTGAACAAGTCTGCAGTGCAACAGCTGCACAAAAGGTGACTCACTTTGAGCTGCATCAGCAGGAGCATGACACAGGGTGAGGAGGGAGTGATAGTGCCTCTTTACTCAGCATTAGTTATAAGAGTAGCGTATGCAGTTCTGGGCTCTACATTTAAAAACAGCATGAAGAAAAGGTAGAAAAGAGGCAGGTAACAAAGAGATACAGGACTTGGAAGGTAAACGATATGAAAAAAGGAAAAAAAAATAAATAATCAGGATGCTCAGCTTTATGGAAACAGCAATTAAAAAGGGACTTGACAGCAGTCTTACAAACACCTGAGAAAGGCAACCCATAAAGGAAAGATCCTTTTCTCCCTTGCTGCACAGTTGGACACAGACAAAATGGCTTGTAGTAACGGCATAACAGTTTAGACTGGATATCAGGAAAAACTTCAGTTAAAAACAATGAAGTAGTAGAATAAAATGCCTAAGGAAATTGTGGATGCTCCATCACTGGAAGTGTTTAAAAAAAGGCTGGATAAGCACTGGTCAGGGATGACCCAGAAGTAGCCATGCTTGTCATACTCCAGGTATTTCCCATGCTTTGCTGGTTGCCACATGGGGCTGGGAAAGACTTCCACCACATGCCACCCTCACCCCCAGCCCCCCAACTGCTACAGCTGGTGTCGAGGAATTGTTTATCCCTACCTTCATCGGAAACCATGGGTACTGGCTTCAGGAAAAGCTAGAGATTTTGGCTGGAGTTTGCCAGTGCTCCTGCTGGGACTAAAACCTAAAGATTCCTCATTGAAGGGTCTTGCCTCTGTGTTCAGTCAGGCCAATTACTACCACATTTGGGGGTGGGAAGAAGTTTTACCCCATGGTCAGACTGGTAGGGACTGGGGGGTTCCCTTCCTCTGTAGCAGAGGTTGTGGCTCTCTTCCCAGGATCTCTTGAGCATTTTTTGAAGACTTGCAGCACCAAGTGCAGGCCAGTTTCTACTATTATCCCCCTGCTTTACCCGTGGCTAGTTAGGTTGCAGTGTCTTGTGGTTGTGATGGTTGACTGTAGTTTTAGTACCCGGTTAGACAAGGATTGTAAGGGATAGTTTGGGCTGCTTCTGCTTTGGGCAGGGGATTAAGATTTGTTAACCCTCTTCCAACCCTCTTTTGCTGTGATTAATAGAAGGGAGGTTGGCCTGGAAAGTCCAACAGCTTGTCCTCAGGCGCTGAGTGGATCTTGTTCCCCAGACTCCTCTGGGAGGACAAAACCCGATTCCAAGCTGGTGCCCCTACCAGACTATACAGCTTGGCTGGAGAGCCCCACCAGCCTGTCTTCCTTTCCAATAGTTCCCCCCACCACCACCCCGAAGTTGAATAAAATTAGATCTGCCATCTCTATAGAAATAATGCCTAGAATTGACAAGTGTCCTGGAACAACTCTCCCCACAGATGGTAAGAAGTAGAGATGAGTTGCATATGGATAAATCATAAGGAAAAAAAATCCAAAAAATATAAGTAACCAATATATTTGGAGGGAGGATACAAAACTGAAACAGAATAACTCACCCCTTTCTCTAACTAGAAATAGCTCTCATTGAGACCCATCACCATTTTGCCTAGCCAGTCTTCCTGCTTGCTCTTCTAGACTGTTCCCAGCTTAAGCACAGGAGTTTCCTTGACAACACTTCTTCCCAGAAGGCAGCTCTCAAGTATCCTAATAATATCTCCCCATCTTTATTTCTCCATTTCATTTTTGGGGAGTATGTGTATTATGCAGATGATTCTGTTCTTCCAGACAGGAATCATTTGACAAGCTATCTGTCTTTACTATAATTAGGAATAGGAAAGCCAGTAAAAGTTACTAGAAACCCATCATATTTCCCCTCAGTTGATTTATTTGGGAGAGAGACAGACTACCACATAGCCCGAAATTTCCTTTTTGAATGCACTTTATCCATTATAAAGGACAAGGCATTTTCCTTTGAAGTTCAAGTTTCAAGCCACTGTTTAATAAGCATGTCTATTCTAGGTCCACATTCTAGAGACTGGCCTCTTCCCTGTAAGGGAAGAAGAGGGCAGACTCCATCTTTCAAAACCAAGCTACAGGTTTTAACCCCCTCAGCCACAGTTGTTGCAGTCAGGATCCTCTGCAGTCAGCATTCAGCTATGACTAGAAAAAAATCCCCATTCTGCCTTCCTGAAACCAGGTACATATTTAGGGGCATACAAAAACAAAAAGACCAGAGTACCAACAATTCAAGAGAACATGCATTTAGCATCTCCCCATATTAATCCCTATATATTGGCGTATCTATCACAGTACTTGGAAAAAAAAAAAATACAGAACTGCTGATTTTTTGTAGAAAAAAAAACTGAAGGGATTGTTTCCCTCATGCAAATCTCATTTAAAAAAAACCTCAATTAAAGATGACTTTTTACTGCTGTTGTACAGTCAGTGACTTGCTCTGTAGCCACTGATGAGTAACACTGGCTATTCTTGGGAACAGTCAACTTCAACTACCTGAACCAGAAGGGGGTTTGCTTCCTTGCAGAAATAAGAAATATGACTGCCTCTTATGACTGAGAACCAAATACTGCTATTGCTAAATGCATTTCCTTCTCAGGTAGCATCTTCTATGGTTTGGTTCAGTAGTGAGACATTCTACTAAAAAAAAGGTCTGAAGCACAAGCAGCTACTGAGATTCAGATATGTAGGACACAAAGAGAAGACTGAAAATTAAGCTTTTCTTGCATCTGACAAAAGAAATAGCAACCATCACACTGTGACAAAAAAAAGTCACACACCTACATAGGGTAAAAACATACATGACAACACAGCAGCAACAGTCAGTAGAGCTGATGTTTGATTGGAGTACAGCACTAAATTACTGTATTCTCATATTTCAGATGCAGAATGTAGAAAGAGGAATTTTCCCAAATCATGATCAGGTGACAGTCTTCCTGGATGCTCCGTTTCCAGGGAGTGCAAAAACTTCCCAGGAGACATACTTCCTGGTGTGGTGATGCAGCAATGAGACCAGACCTAGACCCTTGCAAAGACAATGGCAAGATTTCCTCCTATACAGTAGTTATTAGATAAGCGCTTGTAAATAATGCATTGTTTCCACACCACACACCTTGTAAGCTCATGTCAACACCATACCAAAGCACCCATTGGCTGAATCAAGTAATCTATTTTACTAATAAACTGAGGTTACCAAAATAGGGAAAGACTTTCCAGACTTAATTATCTGACATTTTCAGGGTATCATAAGCCACAGCAACACTTCCATTATTTTTCCTCTATTTAAGATTCCATTACTGCTGGATCTTTAAGTCTATTAATAATAGTATTAAAAACAGTATTATTTTGTTGTTTCTCCCCACAGACTGCATGAAACATGTCAAAAGATTTTAGCAGACCTAAAGAACACCTTTACCTTGAAAAGGTGAAAGTTTTAAAGTAGTACTCAAAGCTGGGATGCATAAAAAAGTCACTTCAGACAGCAGGATAATGCGATGCATGAAAGTGCCATTAGAAATTTTCAAATCCAACCCAAACATGCACCATGATGTTTCTTCAAAACAATATAGAGGTATACAAGAGTTTAGACAGAAAAAGATATGCAAGGAAGATCAACTATTTTTTTTTTCCAGAATTAACATTTAGTAATATGACAACAATCATATTCAGCCATCAAGTCCACATTGCATGAAATGGACAAAAAGTCACTCAAAAACCAATCTGCCTATCATAGTGCGAGTAATATATTATTCTGCCTTGAATTCAAAATAGCAACTTCAGGCTGATAACTACTGTATTAATACCTGAGGCTATACAAAGCCACTTCAATACAAAAACACATTAATGAAAGTATAGATGCCAACTACATCTGTGAAAATGCTTCACAACAAAAACTTCCTAGCATTAATTTATCATTTTACTGTTAGGCTCCATGTTTACACACAGTTAGGAGCTGGAAACATAAATCATCAAGGCCATAGGATTTGTAAAGCCCTAAGCTTTTGCACCTTTTGTTCAAATTTCTTACACTTTTACTTTGATTGTGTGCGTGTGTTTTATTCATTTGCAACCCAATGAGAGAAAAGCCCAAATTTGTCCTCAAGTCTTAAAGACCCACATCACGTATAACACCATCTGTTAGACTCTTTCTAATGCTGGATTTTAAAAAAAGTGTATAAGAGAAAATTTATGAGAAGGCAAGGATTTTTATGAGTGTTATTTTATGGACCAACTGTATGGCTGTGAGAAATTTAGATAACCTTCTGTACGAGGCACCTTCTCCAAGGTCTGAGAATTGTGATGACATCTTCTGTTCAAGCTTCTTCAAGAAACCCACTAGACCCAGTGAGCTTATCTGCAACCCTCAGACCAGAACCCAAAACTACAATGTCTCTTTCCTTCTATTTCACAGCCCAGAAGGCTTATTTTACACAAATCATTGCTCTACCTGCTACATGGCTCAAGCTGTGCCCAATTTTTTCTTCAAGCCTGGAGATGGGCAACTTGTACCCAAAAGCTTGGCACAGCCATCCAGTTGGTCCAAAATAAATAAAATTTAAAAAAAAAAAAAAAAGTCATCCACAAAAAATCTTGACTTCTCATTTCCTGGACCATCACAACTACATTTTTCTAACACTAATGGGACTGAGAAGCTCAAATAGCAACCTCTTCTCACTGTATATACTCTGAAACCTGACTTCATTTTTTATTTTTTAAAGGAAAGGAGGAAACAATCTTACCATAACTTTAAGTTAAGAAAACAGCAGCTTCCCAATTCAATTCATACCAATAAAACACGTTCTATAATTACTATTCCCAGTAATTGCAGGTCAAAACACTACCTAGAAGACATTTTAGGCCTGTAACAATAGAGAAACTACCTGAACGTTTGAAATGCAAGAGAAAAAAAAAATACAAATTCAAACATGTTGTGAACAAGGCAAAAGCTTGACATCAGTTGTCTGTTAAAGTGATCCAATGAAAGCGGGGGGGAGGGAAGAGAGAGAGAGAGAGAGAGAGAAGCAGCAGCAGAAAAGCACCTTCACTTAACCAGAAGTCTTATTACAACATACAAGATAGAAAATAGATCTTGTGCTGAATTCAGTTTTGGCAGGGGAAACAAGGAACTCTAGTTTACAGAAGAGGAATTTCTAACTTACACAGAAAACTTTGTTTTGACCATAAGCGGGCTGCACATTCTAGTCTCAGAAATCTTAAGATACATTTGTTTCTAAAAACAGTAAGCATTCAGTACTTTCAGGACTGTTTACTGTTTAGCTTGTAGAAGTGTTAATTCAAATCATTCCTTTTTTCAGATATCAAGTTCTCTCAGATAAGCTTCCCCCCCTTCCCAGCTACCCTTTTGGATTTCGTTCTACAGAAACAAAAGTGGCATCTCTTATTGCATAATAAACAAACTGCTGAGGCCTGGGGTAAAAACATAGCTACAAATGCAAATAAGCATCTTCAGAGTGAAACCATACTAAATTTATGGCAAGAGGTTTTATAAAAACAAGACGTCAATATGCAATGAACAAAGCTTAAAAGTGTCTATACCAGTTGGATTAAGTTGTAAATCCCCTAAAGAAGCTCCTACTTACCACATTAATGAGACTATAATGACAAAAAAACAATTTATTATGTTATCTTCATAGACTATACCACCCACCTGATGCAGCCAACATTATGATACCAAATAAAGGTTCTAGGTCTGTTACTATAAGGCAATTGAGATACTTATCTCTCTTTACAGCCAAGGGAACCTTAAAATGCACAGCATCTTGCAAGAGACACTCAGCATTTCCCAGGCAAGTCTCTCAGCAAATTCCACCCCCCCCCCCAACTGAAGAGTCTCTCCTCTAGCTTCATAAAAAAGTTAAAATTCTCAAACACTATACAGTACTGCAGCTTTGGATTCTTTCAATGTTGTATTGATAAACAGAACATGTTAATCCAACTCCCACTTAATTCACTATTTGAGAACCTAGTTATTAGAAGCCGCCATTCTTTACTGCTCCTTAACTATTTTCCCCAACACCTCTTCATTTATCATACCACTTGAGATACAGAATAATGAATAAGGAAATCAGTAAACTTAAATTTACTCCGCTGGTCTTCAAAGTGTCATCAACTGTAAAATCGTTCTGGAAATATTTTCAATTTGCTATAAAAAGGTATCATTGTAGTTCATGCAGATAGCAGTTTTCATTTCTGATTAATGAAAGCGTCTACTATGCAAATCATTTTTAGACTGCATGCACAAGGTAGTGTGTGCCACCATGTAGTAGTATAGCTATTCTAAGGGGCCCTCTGTTCCCTAAAAAGAAGCAGCTTTAAGTGCCTCAAAATTACATGCCATACTTACTTTAGACAAAATATTACAATCCTGCCACCCTCTTGGTGCTCTGGTTCATCAGTTACCAGCCAGGAAGTTTCTCATGTTTTACCAGCCTAAATAACAGATTCTGAATGTGGCTCTTATTGAAGAACAGACCTCTACTAGACCAAAAATGGCAAAGAACCTTTTTCTAGCATACAAAATGCATGTCTGATGCTTACTATATTTACACTTGCCTTTATCATATTTAAAACTTGTCCCACAGACCACGCATTAAAAAGCATTCAGTGAATAAAAGCTAATTTGGAACACAAAATACAAACATACTACAAGTCACACTAGCTCCCTGTGGGTTTTATTCAAGTAAATACAATGGTTCAAAATATGCTCTACCCATATCTGTACTAACAGCTCAATCTGTTACACTCAAAATGTAAAAGCATGAACCCTAATACACCATTCAATTAATTGTCACTGGTTCATTAAGCATGTAGTGACTTGCTCCTTAGGTCAGGAAGAATCCTGAACAAAGCAAAAGATGCTTTCTGAAAGTTACTGGGATAGTGTTAGTCCCATACTAAAGTACAAGGGTGACTTAAAGAGTCATGTCCATTGGGAAATACACAAGAGAATGTAAAAGAAACACTGTTAAATCTACACATGGAAGCAGATACAGATTTGATGTTGTAAATGAGGCAGTGGACAAATGGGGTGATGAAATACACAATTCTTAAGGAAAAACACTGTGCCCAAGTGTATTCCAAACTGTAGACACAGTAAGAGAATAGTGTTTCTGTTCAACTTTGATTATCCTTATGACTGGCTGGAACAAAATATTGTTTACACATAGTTGTCCCATTTACTTGATGCCCACAGAAATGCATCCAAAAAAAAAAAGGAACTACGCACCTCTGACCTGTTATGCAATGACTTGATTAGTGAGTTCTGCTCAGATGATGCAAGTGTCTCATTAAGTAAATCTCAACTACAAGATTATGGTTGGTCTATTGCCTGCTTTCAAGGACCACTCATCATAATCCTAGGATATACTGCACGAGTGAGCTTGTCTTCATATTCTCCTTATCAGCAAAGGTAGATAAAGTGTTACTTTGGTTTTGGATACAAAACAGCTGTACAGCCAAAAAGTGTGTTTTGTTTTCTTTCCCCTGCAGGTGTCTGAAGCTACTGAATCGAATCAATATTACGCTAAAAGGTAGCTGTTTACAAGGAAACAGAGCTAGGGAGGGTCTAGTCTGAACATACTTTTGTGGCTGAAAGCATTGTCTCTGCCACTGTAGCAAAAGCAGCAATTCTCCTTTCCATAGAGCAGGGGGGAAAAACTTCACCCTCATGAGACTTCTTGTGCACCCCACACAGAGCATAACTTTTCAAAACGTTAAAAACCTAGCATCAAGCTGCAGAACTAAGCCCCAAGTGTTAATACAGAGATCCCCAGAGAACAAGGAAACATGAGCACAATAAGTCTCAGTAGAATTTAGTAGAAACAAGAGAAGTAAAGTGATTTGATGTGTGTCGCCCCCAGCAGTTTTACAGACATTCACAACTTTTGAGCAAAGTTTTAAAAGCTATGAAGGCTTAAAGCTAAAACTAAATTTGCCATACTACAGCAGTAACGTTACCCAATTAACCTCAATGACTGAAAAGCAATGCTGAAAGTAAATTTACAGAACTGATCTTTAACCGAGGTACCAAAATGCACACTACAATTAGTCAGTTTATAATGCTACAAGTGGTAATAAGATAAAATGTGTATTAATGCAAACATGTATAGTTACATCTTACAGAGTAACAATGTATTACAGGCATAAGCCAACTGATAGCAGTTAGATGCCCTTGGGCAAGTTCAATAAACTGAGTACTTCTGAGTCTCCCGTCTTCTGAAGTACTTAACAAGCACAGCAGAAAAAGGATGGATCACTGATCTAATTGAAAACTACCCTTTGAATTTTTCAGCATGCCAACTTCACTTCCACTGTTCTCTTATTGAATGGAGAAATACAGTAAACCAAACTAAAAATGGTGTCAAAAAGTACTTAACTGATCTTGGTGATAAAAACCCAATTTGAGATTAAACTGAAGTATTCTCACCTACTTTCACCTTTCACACAATTATGGTCAATATTCCCCAATTAAAATTATAAAAAAGTGTACTATACAATAATTGTGCATTGGTACTGTACACTAATCATTAACATTGCCTGCAAGAAAATGCTAATCAACTAAAGACTGAAAAAGTACATACTATGTGCAAATTAGCCTTTAATGAAAGCAAACAAGAGATGGAAAAAACCTGATTCAGAATGCCAGACTGCAAAGATATCTACACTTAGCATATTATTACAACTGATGATATTCAGTTTTTTCCCCATGGACTGTAAAATAAAGCTAAATTTCAGACCCAAATACAATTCTCTCTTATGCAGGCATGTACCACCAACTCTATTAAACTTTGCCACAAAAGTATCATTTTGTGAAACTTCTGTGACTTTAGATTCTATTTCCCCTTGCCCTTCCAAATATTCTCAGAAGGGATTTGTTACAACACTTTGTGTTCTGTTGTAACTGCATTTTGCCCAGGAAGGCACATTAATTATTCAAACCTCTTTCCCCCTCCCCCAGGAAAAAGCTCAGTTACAAAAAGCCAAGATGACAAATAACTAATACCAAGAGGAACATAATAATCCTCCTCTCTCACCTTTTAGCCATAGTAGTGATGGCATTTGCAGGTTTGCCCCCTAACTCCCACCCCCCCAGCTAAAACCAAGACTCTCCCTCCCACTTCAAAAAGTAAGTCATTCCTTAATTTTGAACAGGTTTTTCCTCAAGGTCTCTCTGGACAACTCTACCACTCATTTCTCCTGCCATGACTGTGTTCCAATCCCCCAACCCATATATTTTTCCTTTTTACTTAGTTACAAAAACATCTTTACTGACTAGTGCATGGGGGGGGGGGGTGTTTTAAATATTACATATCTTTATTTGGCAATGTGCTACCACTGAAATGCCTGAAATAGATACTAGCTGATAGGGTTGGCCCCATACCCATTCACCAGCAAATCAAAGCTACATTAATACAGAGCACCTTGAACAGCAGTGCTCTATGTACAAGTCAAAAAGCCCAAAGCTGAATTTATTTAATATTCTCAGGTTTGTCTAAACTGTGTATATTGAACCAATAAGCAAGTGAACAGACATTAAATTTTTGGGCATTCATACACGTTTGCGCTGCCATACTGGGCACTCTTTAAAGAGTGCCTGGTACTAGCAGTTGTATAAGTGGTGAAATGTGCATCAGCACTGAGAAAATGGTGGCGGTGGCTTGATTTTGAACTAAAACAGAGGGGTTTTGCTTCAAAAAGTGCACCACCACCATTTTCTGGTCATTGATACACATTTTGCTATTTATACAACAACTGCAAGCAAAGAAGTGTAGTGTGTGTCAGCTTGCATGTGGAGTAGACTATTAACTGATCTGCTCTGACCCACTGGATCTCCGGCACATTGCAGGATGAAAAGGTATGTGCATAAATGCCCTCCAATTCCAAGAAATGCAGCCACATATGCCTGCACTGGCCCAAGCCAGAAACTAGAGGGTGCTAAAGCATGACTCCCTGCTCAGCTTGCGCCAAGGCTAGCCTACCCACCCTACAAAAAGGGGGGGGATCAGATGTGTGAACAAGAAAAGAGGTTTGCATGGGAGGTGCAAAGCATTCATGGGATGCTCAGGGGCCAAGTTCACTTGAATCTGGAGGTGATCTGGGTCAGAAGTTCAATAAACCAATTTAGCCTAAAATCAATCAAGTCTGATACTATATTCATCCAGATTTATCTTAAACCAGTTTCAGCCATTTTGAAAGCAGTTCATGTTCATTGATTATCTGATAAACTGTTGCGTTACATCAGTGGTCTCCAAACTTTCTCAAGTGAAATCACGTTTTGAAGTAAAGGACAATTCAGGATCTACAGGGGCCCCTCCACCCAGCAGGTCAGTCTGGGGGATGACAGTGGGAGAGGGGGCTGATCAAGGCGCCCCACAGCAAGGGTGGGAGTGGGTCAGGGGTGAGGAGGACCAGACAGGCTGGGCCAGGGGAGGGTCAGAGCCTGGGCAGATCATCCAGGCACATGGGGGGGCTCCCACCACTGCATACACTATGGCAGAGGCCCAGGGTGCATGGCCCCTGGCCTCCAATCTGTGCATGGGGGAGGTGACTGCTGCTGCATGCTGGGTTTTGAGTCCCACGCCCTGGTGCAGCTTGGGGCACAAGCTGCCCACAGATGGGGGGGCCATGTGGCCCCCAGGCCCCCACTGGGGTATGTGCAGCAGAGGCCCCCCCCACACACCTGGGTTCCGTCTCTCCCAACCCAGCCTCGAAGGAGGCACAGCTCAACTGAGCCATGTGCATCCCCCTGCTCCTATGTCCCATCACTCCTGGACTGCGTCCCACCACCCCTGATCTCAGAGCCCCTGACAACAGTTGATCCGAGTCTGGGAAGGCTAGCCCCTCCAGACTCAAACCATCAGGTGCTCCCCCATCAACCAGGCAATTGGGATAGACCAGTTGGTGACCACTGTATTACAGATTTGAACCAGTTTCCGATCACTTACACTGGTTTGTGTGCACTTTCTGTCCCTAGCCCAGGAGGGAAAGGTAACTTGACTGGGAACAAGGAAATAAGTTGTTCAGGGGCCTTCAAAAGGAGAAAGGGGATACCACTACCAGTTAAGATTCGTTATGTTTGGATAAGTCTTTGTAAAATTTAATATATTACAATAGTTTGTCCTCAATTAAGAGACAAGCTATTATCTATTTTAAGTTAAATCTGATCTGACATGTTTAGTTCAAACAATTTACTCTTCAGCTTTTAGCCATAAATACTGTACCTGTTCACCAACAATTTTTGATTTCTGAATGCCACTTCGTAAGCAACAGGACAGCAAGTTAACACCATAAATACTACATTACTATACCACTATACTAAACACCATAAATATGCTAACCTAGACAAAAAAAAAAAAAAAGAAAAAAAAAGAAGAAGTCATAGCGCCCCTTCTGTCAACAAGCTGATGGGTTCAGGTTCCCCAGTGCCACAATGGAACAAAAAGGGGGGGGCATATGCAAAGTGTACACCAGGCACTTTTTCCTTTTTTATCTTTCTCTCTGTATGGTACTTTTGGGTGAAGAAATACTCCATTTTGAATCCACTGCTGTCAAAGGTTCCCCGGGTGAAAAAGGTTTTCAGATGAACCTCTCAGTTGGATCTCCAACAGTTGAAGTCTGCAGATCCAGTCTTAGAATGGCTCAACTAGAATTCAACTCAAAAGGATAGCAAGCCTGACCTCAGCATCACCTATGGAGATATGCACTTATTAACTTAAAAAGCTGATTTAAATGAGAACTTTTCACCACATATGGAAAAGTAGCAAGTAAAGAAAGGGAGGGGGGGTTGTTTGTTCTTTAAAAAAGTCAATATAAAAAAAAAAAAAACATTTTACACCCTATCAAACACTTATATAAAGGTCACACCACAGAACACAGCAGTTAAAAACATTTGTCTATATCTATCTTCTATTTTTTATTTTCTTTAGTTCTTGTTTATTTAAATCATTTAACAACCAACTTATTTTTGCTAAGGCCCAGATCAGTGACTCTTGGACATCAGTAAATCATGCAGCATTTGGCTACATCAAGATTTGTTTGCAACTCAAAGGGTTAGGAAGTCTGGATACCTCTGAACTAGGTCACTTCAAATTGCTACTATATTTTTGGAAGTTAAGACATTTATTCCATTAATAGTTATAACAGGTAACCATTTATTACCCTTTTGTGCCAACAGATTTGTTTTTAGCATTAACTTAAATCACACAAGTTAAATTTAATATTGGTAAGTTAGAATCAACAAAATGGTAGTCAAAAAAGTACTGAACAGCCTCTGTAAAGGAGGTAGAGACTTACTGTGTAGGTGATCGCTGCCAACATACCAATCAAGGTCAAGGAACTAATGGAAAACGAAAGAGCAGCCAGGCCATCTGCAACATGAGAGCAGAGAAAACCCACTTAAAAATCATATGCAAGATAATACACTTCTGCAGCCACAGTGGATTTATTCTTTTAAAGTCAAGGCTTTAAAAATAAAGTTTAAAAATAAAAAAAGCTTAAACAAATCAAGTAATTTGACTTTAGACAAAACATGTTAGAACTGCATTTGCTTAAGCAGAGCAGTACTTCTCAACCTTCATACCAGGGATCCATTTGTAAACGATCACCAGTCCCGATCCAGTGCCTCCCACCCCCAGACCTCCAGTGTGTTAGGCAGGAGGGGGCCCCCATGCAGCTGCTTGCAGGCTGGAACTCTGCCAGCTTCCAAGGGAAAAGCCACAGTTTCCCACATTTTTCTTCTTTAAAAGAAAAACAAAACAAACAAAAAAACCCACACTGTAAAGTTTGTTCACAACCCTTTCATACATTCTTGCAACTCATTTTTGCATCACAACACACTGAACTAGAGAACTAGCATGCAAGGCAATCCCAGTGAAGCTTATATAAACCATATCTTTCAAAAAAAAAAAAAACCGTCATATCTGTGCTCCTATAAAAAAAATGGTATAAAAATCATTTAATCTACCTTTATAGAAGCTTTTCCCCAAACTGATACTGCAGTGCCCCCCCCAACGAAAAACAAAAAGAAAAGACACGAGAGCCCCCTAATCCCCTGTCCAAATCATACATATAGGGTGGCCCTGTGGTATAAGGTATAAAAACCCCACAAAACAAGAAATAAGAGCTTATATTAAAAACAACTGATGGAGCAAGAGTTAAGTAACAATACCCAGCAATACATAAATATTTAGCAAACAGACAAAATCACATTCAGCAAGTCTACATCCTTTAATTCATTCATTTTCTTTAAGAAATCACAATTTGGATAAGCCCAACATGAAAAAACAAAATGGCTGTCACTTAATAAAGTAAGGTCAAACAGTTTTCAAAAAATTAAGTAAACTTCCAACCCGAGCCCCAGTATTTTTTCTGCTATATAAAATTTTGGCCAGAAAAAAGGCAATAAATTTGGACCAATTAACTGGAAGATGCCCTTTGTTTTTCCAGTCTCAGTCTGTCATCTTCCCTCAAATTACCTTTGCTCTAGATTGAGCATGCCCTAAAAGGAAATATTACACACCTCAGGCTTAGATACCAATCACTGCTTATGAGTTTTTAGTTTACACAAGCATTTTACTTTAGATTATGAAGTTATGTTTCAGAAACTCGCCTTTTCATGGAAAGGAATATCATTCCACAAACAGTATCCTCATTCAAAATGTTTCTCCCGTTATTACCTGGATTCTTAACAAGAGGAACCTATTATATTCTTTTCACAGAAGAACACACACACTTCTCCTAAAAGCAGAGTTGACAGTAATGTCCTACAACAAAATACTGTGCATCTCTGGACAGAATTCTTGGTGAAATAAATTATGGATGGGCATGCCCTGTATTCAATCCACAGTAAATTCACTTCCCAGTTGCTAGGGATTACCTGAATACAGAATAAATATTAATGAATGCCAATGAGAAACTCTACTGGCCAGGTCAGAAAGCAACTGCAGCAGACTCAGGTCTCACTTGTTAAAAAGGGAAGCAAGAAGTCAATTTGGACAATGCCTCTCTAAACCCAAAACTATGTAAGATATCATCTTACTTTTGAGGCACCAGAACCCATGGCAGCTCCATTCTCTCCTCTTAAGTGAGCTCAGAGCTAAACTACCAGGAGAAGCCAAACTCAGGCAGCTGGGAAGAACTGAAACTGAAGCAGTGACCAGATTCCAAAACAGTTTCAATTTATCATACACGCCACCCCAAAACACAAAAGCCAAATACCAACATTCCCTTTATTTTCATCTCTTACTGGTTAGTCCCCTTCTGCAATACTGCATAAGAGGGGAAAAAAAACAATTTCCAAATATTTTGCTCATTATATCTCTTCCTTCCAATGTATTGCTTTAAAAGTTTGGATTATAAGCTCTTTGCAAAGAACGCCTCTCCAAAGTACCTGGTACAATGGGGTACTGATCCCATCTTTACAAAGATACACAATCTTATACCATTTGAAGGCTATTCTCCAAAAGCTAAGTTTGGCTTTAAGAGTTGCATTACAGATAACTAAGAATGCAAGCCAGTACAGTAACCAAGACCCCCGAAGCGTTCTGCATCATTTAAAAACTTATAGCTTTTAAAAGTGTAAGGACTTTAAAGTGTATAGATAGCCCTGTTCAATTCAGTTTTCAGTACTTTTGTGCTAGTACAGTTTAAGTAACAGTTACTGCTTAACTTAGGTAATGGATAAGAACAAAAAGCCTTTTACATGTCAGTTCCTCTCTCGACAGCCTTATGGAATTCTATTTGCTTGCTGGCAAGCAATCTATTCTCTGGATGAATCTCTCTTGGCTACATCTTCCAGTAAAATTAAAGATACCTTCCCTTGTACTTTTTACAAGCTTCTCATAGAAGCACGAGGGACTCCATACCTCCTCTTGGTACCTGGCAAAAAAGATTATATATTCCTCTTCTTCCAATCTTCATTACTAAACCAAGATGCCACATGCTCCTGTAGCTTGTCACTGTAAGAAACCAAAGACTAGCTGGGGGAAGGGATCAGCAGCACTCCAGGAAGATATGGGGATGATACAGCATACCTGACAGAAAAGGTTGCCCCTACTGCATTACAGCAATGCTGCAACACGAGCAGAACACTATATTTACTCAAAATGAAAATAAGGTACACCCCCTGCCCCCAGCATGGGGTAAAAATACCCTTATCTTAGATTCAAGTACAGACCAGGGAAGAAGTTGCTGCGATTCAAGATGGGGACTGGATGGCTCACATGGCAGGTAGGGAATGCATTCAGCAGGGAGGGGTACATAGAGAGAGCGCTGCTGTGGCCATAGGTCTAGCCATGGCCCCAGCCTGAGGCTGAAGCCAGAACTGCCTCTGTGCCCTGTTCCCCCAGCCGGGCCAGAGTCACCAACAAAGATTTCTTTTTTCCAAGTGGCAGAAGGGTGGGGAAGACAAGGGACATGGAGAAGGCTGCCTGGTCCCCAACCAGTTTACCCCCATTGCTCTTTTCCCTGCGGCAATGTTGGGGGGAGCATTAAATTTACGAGAGAACCTTCCCATAACTAGGATTCTAGACATGGAAAATTTAAACCCATTTATAAAAGTTTTCCATGTCTAGAATCTAATAATTAATTGAGGGGTTGTCTTAGATTTAGGTAAATATGGCATCTGTGAACAGCTTGCTATGAGTAGGCTTTGCTTGTAGCCTAGTAAGCAAGATTAAGCAAATCAGAGTCTAGCCTTCTGCTGGTAGAAAGTGGCATAACTGCCTATATTTTTGGAGTAGGTCTACCTTAGGATTGAGTTTGTCAAGAAAAATCCTGCCCACTACAAGAGTTTCTATCATACCTTAACTACATTTTCCATAGCAACAAGCAAACCTTAGTACTAATTAATATAGGGGTGTGAAATAAAGCCCTTACAAGTATGCACTAAAAATGTAGTACTTCTAACCCTAGAAAAATATGCATTTGCTATTCAGAGGCATCTCCTGTCATATAGCATATAAAAAGACAACTGGGGTAGCCCAGTGGCTAAACAGACAAGATATCATTCAACAGCCTGCTACCTGACCACCACCCACTTTTCACAGGTTTCCACAGACAGTAGCTAGTGTAATAAGTATTACTCATTCAACTTTTAGTTTGCTGTTATGACAGATATCTTTGTATTTCTATGAAGTTTACATTCAATTTGGCCTCTTATGTTCAAATTATAGTTCCTAGAGCTAAACCTAATGAAACAAAAATTTGGGGGTTAAACCCATTAGAAGCTACACTCTATTATTGCACTGGGTTCTCAAACTATTCATACTCAAGGTACCCTGGATAGAATCATAGCATCTCTTGGGAAAGGCAAGCTCTTATTTTTCTGCATCTAGAAGTGGGGAGTGGAATAGATCCTTTTTTTTCTGTTGCAAAGAGCAAGACCAAAACTATGGATTTTGAGGGTTGCCAAACCAAGAATTTACTGGCAATCTGAAAACTTTTACTGACATTCAAGCTTCTTTACTAAACACGTTTTACTGACACATTATGTACAATATAGGCCTTCTGCCAACATCAGACAATAGATAAAAAGGTCCAGGTTTAAAAGCTGGAATTCCGACGTTAAACATAGTAAACAGTTTGGTTGTCAATAAAGATTGCAGACTGTCAGTAAAGCAGTTTTCTTGGATGCTTCTCAACTGCAGCCTGACTGCAATGCTTCTTGACTGCAGCAGTGGTTTTTACAGCATGCTTGCCCCATTCCAGGGGATCCCTACTTGCCTTCAAACTTGATGCCTGTGATGGTACTGTGCTATCCTTCCAGCCTTGACCCTAGTCCTCATCCCCACATGGACCTCCAACAACTCTCCTCACTCTCAGCCCTACAGCTTCATCCCAGTTGTAGCACCTTCTCCCCATCCTGCTTTGGGCTATGAACCCTGCCCAACTCAGGCCCAACAAGGATACAGGCTGGCAACAGGATGCAAGAACAGCAGCAGCAGCTGCTCATGGCTGGTAGGGGAGATAGGAGACCTCCAAAGGGTCCCATGGGCTACAAAACCCTAAAAAGAACTCCCTGAAGTGTGTTGAACTCCTACTCAGGCACCAGATGAAGCTGCTCTGCTCTGTTTGTGTATCAAGCAGCTTAAAATCAGATTTGCTTTGAAACGAACAAGAAACCCACAACAGAGATTTCAGCTGTCCCCCACCACTTTGTTTTTCTGGTTTTTCCTTTTGTTTTTTTTTAAAACCAGACTGCCTGTAAGTTTACAGATTGCCAACAGCCCCGATTGCCATTCACCGACTTGCTTGCTTAAAACCAACAGCCTCCCACTTTAAAAGAACAGGACCTTTCCAGGATGGTACTCTTTTGGTAGCATTCTTTAGCCTTGCAATTCTACTTGCGTCAGAGCCTTGTTAGCTTATTTAGTATAGTACACGTTTCTTTCAGCTTTTTGGAAACAGTCCAAATTATTTTCACACAAACAAGCATTACTGCTAAATTTTGTTTGAGCAGTTATGTCTGCAGTTTAATAAATACTTGCATTGTTTACAAGTGTTTGCAAAGCACCCAAGTCACAGTATCATGAATATCTGTTGCCTTGGATTATGCATCTGCTTTTACAACGTTCTTCTGATCGAAGGGAATAATTGAAAGTTAAAAACACAATAGAATTATTTTTTGCTTACTCTGGCCAGTTATTATTTACTCTGGCTAACAGAAATTATAGGCTGATGGCAATGTAAAGCACAGTAGTAACTGTTGTAAGTTTTTAGGTGCAACAGAAATTTGATTTCAACCACAAGACATTCTATGATCAGAAAAAGACAGGATAGAACACTTTGTCAGGAACAGGAAGAGGGGGTCAACTAAGGAAGTGATGACAAAAGACTGAACTACATACAAAGTAGAACGATAGGGCTGATAGAAAAGTAATGGTCCATCACGTCACTAACTCTCCTGACAAAAATGGCACTTGACTGATTCTACTACTACAAACAGTACAATCTCACACAATAACTGGACTTCAGGCTCATATTTTACATATAAAATTCCTGAATGTTTAAACTCATCATTCAGTAGCAACATACAATCTTACATGCCTAACAAACTGGATACAAGTAAACATTTTTCTGATATCAAAGTCATGATTTAAGTACTCTATTTTAGTTGAAGAAGGTATTTAAACACTGTAACATAGTATAATAATTAAAATACATGTCAGAGATAGTAATTTTCCCAATGTTGATTAAATAAAGAACTTTAGATAGATATGCATTTTAAAATGTCTATGCCCCTCGTATCGATTCCCTTCTGCGGGGGGGGGGGGGGGGGGGGGGGGGGGAACCAACAACAACAAAACAAAAAACTCCCAAACCTTCATTTCTACCATGCAAATCAAAAACAACACACCAAAAAGGACATATGCACTCTGAAGGTGTATTCCATTTCTGTAGGAAAGCATAAAGAAAAGTTAGCTTTATACTTCCATTACCAAAAATTAGTTTTCAGAATGCTTCATGTTCCTTAATTTTTCAAAACTAGAATTTCAGGTTTTCAAAAAATATTTGACAGAAAGCTATCTAAAAGTTGTTATAACAAGTTGAACTTTCCCTGAAAAAAAAAAAAAAAAAAAAAAGCGCTACTTTTGGATGCCTCCATGAGGAGATGCTGACAGTTTAAGAAGGTGTTGGAGACAGAGATGGAGCCTGTTAATTGTTAAATTACTACTTCTTTACTGAACACAAGTACTCCCTATATGTACTGAGAATGGTCTGTTGTCTTCACTGACAAAAAGTCAGATATCTGGCTCTTTCTTTGGACTTGTATCTATCAAGCAGCTTGTACATCCCCAAAAGAACCAAAAGCAAAAGTACAGAAAGAAATATAAACTTGCCCTTTTATAGCTAACTTTTTTTTTTAAATGAATTTAGCTGCAGAATTGTTATTGGTGATGCACAAGCTATAAAGTTTTGACTTCTAGACTGTAGACCAATTCTCTACAGTAACTATTCAGAAAAAGCCATGTTCGCATTTAAAAAAAAAAATCAAGCAGATATGGAAAAGAATAAGGAGTCAAACAACTTGGTATTTGAAGCTGTGGAAATTGAGTTTTCGAACATTTTACCTACGATCTGTAAGTTAAAGAAAAATACATCGATCTTTTGTCAGGTTTTAGTCTTGCTTTAGAGCACTAGCACTTAGGCTGTAAAGTACTTCAAATCTTTCTCTATCAAGAACAGACTTTACCCACTAACAGGCAAAATAAATCATGTAAGGTATAATTTTAACCTTGCTTTATTTTGAATGAAGATCCAACCACCATACTGCTGAAGTTAAATTAAAAATGAAAGTTGGCTTTAAACACCTGAAATCTTGAATATAAATAGGCAATATAACATGCTCTTTTAAAAATTTCTCACTATGCCTTTATATACTGTAGTTTACATCATAGCTGTCCAACTTAAGTAGATGAGGGCCAAACACCCCATGTACCACAATGGACCGAGTCACAATACACACAATATTGATGAGCTCTCCCAGCCCCATGCAGCAGGACCTCTCCTACCCCCAACAACTGCATCATCCACCCATGCCCCCCACACCGCTGCACCTGCCCCTACCCTGGTTCATCACACAACCAAGCCCATCCTCAGCTCCCCTGACTTTACTGTAATTCACTACCCTGCTCTCTGGAGGTACGAACAGGAAAAGACAGTCTAAGGAAGTAAAGGGCCTAGTTGCAGGTCACATGTAGCTTGCAGACCATCTGCTCTGCTTTACATAATCTTCTATAAGGATTCCCTAAAAAAAAAATTAATGAATTTACACATCCTGGTCATGAGCCTCCAATGTAAGCCTCAGACAGCAATATCTGACCTTCTGGAGACAGACAAGTGCGGATAAGATTAGGACTTCTGGGTATCATTTATTCGGCTCTTTCTACTTAGTAACACTTTTAAAAGCTTGTCAGCTAAAACACAAGCCAAATGGTGAAAGAAACATTCAGCAAACCACAGGAACAAACGCAAAAGATTAAGGTTGGTGAGTACAGGCAGATGAACAAGTCAGTATAAAAGAAGATGACAGAAATTAATAGTATATCAGCTACTCTGTGGCAACTGCTCATGCATATACTAGATTTACTTGAATATAAAAGGACAAGTCCCTTCCTCTCCTCCAGTAAGCATGGCGGGGGGAAAAAAAGCTCCTCAATCTTCATTTGCATACAAAGAAACCTCATTAAATATGTTGTCCATCATTAAACTGATACCAAAAGCAGCATATGCTCAGTCACAGAAACCAACTATGAAGCAGAATAAATGCAGCCAAGCACTGAACACAACTATACAACATAGCCTATATTGTACAAACATACTTATGAGAACCTACCACAAGGATATATTAGTGTAGCCCATCTGAACAAGATGTCTGGTGGTGTCCATTGAACGCAGTCCCCCTCAGCACCAACTCTTTTCCAAGTCACGATGAGCTGCCACATGGAATACAATTAAACTTCCTCTTCACTCCCATAGCTGACCTGTGCCTTTCTTTACCATTTAAAATATTCTTCCCCTTAAATGTCTGGCAAAAAAAAAAAAATAAATCACCAAACAGGGCCCCAAACAGCTCACCTAGAACCCTTGTCACCCCCTCTCTGACTGTTGCATATGATTAGAGGAGACTGAGCCAGGCCAGGTTGCTCCATGTCTCATCTGCATAAGATTTTGGAGGTTCCTGGGACTCGTAACAAGATGGATGGTTCTAGTCATGACTGATGGTTAAATTAGTACATGAAAATCGTGCAAGAATAGGAGGAGTACTATCTGGAGCGCATGTACGTACGTACACACACACACACACACACACACACACACTATTGGGTCACCATGCCTTGAAACCCTGTTGACTCTGCTGGGGCCAAGTCCAATCAACTAAAACAGTAAAATCATGAGTTTTTTGGCTTTGGACTAAGTATTATGCATAGTTTGTATTACGTATATAAAGAGATATAAGAGTGCTGCTTAAAAATGTGTTTGTAGAGTACCTGTACTAAAACTTATAGTTCCATAGTTTCCAGGGTTGGAAGGGACCCGAGTAGATAATCTAGTCTGACCCCCTGCCATGGCAGGAAAAAGAGTACTGGGGTCACAACACCAGCAAGGTATACATCTAGCCTCCACTTAAAAGACCCCCAGGGTAGGAGCCAGCACCACTTCACCTGGAAGTTGGTTCCAGATCCTAGCCACCTTGAGCGTGAAGTAGCACCTCCTGATATCTAGCCTAAAATCTACCCTCTGCCAGCTTGCGACCATTATTCCTGGTCACTCCTGGCAGTGCTCAGGGGAACAGGGACTTCCCCAGTGCCTGCCGGTCCCCTCTGACTAGTTTGTAACAGGCCACTAGATCCCCCCTCAGCCTTCTCTTTTGGAGGCTGAACAGGTTCAGGTCCCGTAGCCTCTCCTCCTAGGGCCTGCCCTGCTGCCCCCTGATCATACGAGTGGCCCTCCTCTGGACCCTCTCCATGTTGTCCACATACCTCCTGAAGTGTGGCACCCAGAACTGGATGAAGTACTCCAGCTGCGGCCTGACCAGTGCCGCATACAGGGGGAGGATCACCTCCTTGGACCTGCTCGAGATGCATCTGTGGATGCATGACAAGGTGCAGTTGACCTTCCTGACTGCATCCCCACACTGCCGACCCATGTTCACCTTGGCATCAATGATGACTCCAAGATCCTTTTCCACCTTTGTACTGATGAGAAGGGAGTTCCCCAGCCTGTACGTATGGTGCCAGTTGTTCCTCCCCAGATGCATCTCTTTGCCCTTGTCAGTGTTGAATCCCATCCTATTCTCATCCCCCCACCCCCGTAACCTGTCTAGGTCTGATTGCAGCCTATTCCTCCCTTCTAGCATACTCACATCCCCCCACATCTTAGTGTCATCACCAAAATGGAACAGGGTGCTTTTTACCCCCTCGTCCAAGTCACTGATGAAGATGTTGAACAGTGCGGCCTGAGGACCGAGCCCTGCGGAACCCCACTGCCCACATCCCTCCAGGTCGAAAGTGACCCATCCACTACCACTCTCTGGGTGCAGCCTTCCAGCCAGTTGGCGACTCATTTGACTGTGTGGGTGTCAACACCACAGTCCCCCAGTTTCTTAATGAGAACAGGGTGAGAGACAGTGTCAAAAGCCTTCCAAAAGTCCAGGAAGACTATGTCCTCTGCTACCCCTGCATCTAAGGATTTGGTGATCTGATCATAGAAGGCCACCAGGTTGGTCTGACAGGACCTGCCACTAATGAACCCGTGTTGACCGACCCCAAGCATGATTTCCCCTGCTGGCCCCTCATGGATATGCACCAGAATAATTCTCAAAAAGCTTGCCCAAGATCAAGGTAAGATTAACTGGCCTACAGGCTTCTCAGGTCCTCCTCCTTCCCATTTTTGAACATGGGAACCACATTAGCCTTCCTCCAGTCCTCTGGCACCACAGGTGCTCTTAAAGCCATGCCAGGGGTCCTGCAATGACCTCAGCCAATTCCCTCAGTACTCTGGGGTGGAGATCATCTGGACCAGCTGATTTGAATACATCCAGTCCCTCCAGAAGTTCCCCAACTAGTTCCTCACTAACCCTTGGCCTAGGTGTGCCTCACCTGGGGCCTGAGGGGGGCCCAGCAGGGGGGTGACTGTTCTGGTCCCTGCTTAGGAAAATGGAGGCAAAGAAATCATTAAATACATGTTGGCTTTGTCGTCTGGTGTGACAACCAAATTTCCTAATGTGTCTTGCAGGGTTTAAACTTCCAGCAGTTTAAAAAAAAAAAAAAAACATTGGTTTTGGATGAAGGTAGTCTATGGACACCCATCATAACTGGCCTATAAACATGTCCATAATTAATTTGCATCATTTCCAAGTCAGTATTTTCTAGTTTACCCCTCACTTCCATATGCTCAGGGACAGCAGGTTCTGACAGTAAGGTTGAGGAGGGGGCTGCAGGGAAAAGGTGGGGGGGGGCGGGGAAAGAGGCCAAGGGAGTTACCTGATCCCTTGAAATTTAGTTTTCCCTGCTGTAGCAGTGGGAAGGATTAAAAATTCAAGGCAAAACCTCCAATAACTAGGTTGTGTACCTGGACAATTATAACCACCTTATAATCTTTCCATATACTGAATCTAAATTCGGGGGGGCGGGGTGTAACAGGGGGTCTCTTCTTGGGGCTGGTCTGTCATTGGCCCACCTACCTGTTTTTGGGCCAACAGCCCACCTTTACTTGCCATGCCTTGACGATATACAATTAGGATATTAATTAGTTGGGAGGCTGCCTATTTCTTGCCCCAGTGGAGTGTTATCTGCAGCTCCATTCCTCCCCTACACCATGGCCCAAGCTGGCATACAGATGGCATCCATTGTTCTTATAGTTCCCACAATTCTCCAATCCAGACCCCAACTGGATACCTCCAAATCAGACGGTTTACTCCACCACCCTCATTCTAGGCTGCCTAGCTCCCTGAATTCTTTGCTTTCTTGGGCGTGGCCCCCCTGGGACCTTTGGCCACACAGATCCTGGCCTCACCTCCAAGGCCAGTCAGAAACCCCAGGCCCTCAGCTCTGGGTGTTCCTCATAGTGGGCCCCTGGCCCTTTTGATTGTTTTGGTCCTGCCCCAGCATTGACCAGTCAAGGGTACCACAAATCAGGCTTTTGAGTCCATAGCCCACTCTAACCTGGGTCCGTTTCCTTGGCCCTACCATGGGGTAACCCACCTAGTTGTGAGACCTGGGGTTAAGGTGCCCCAACCCACCTTACAACAGGGTGGTAACTGGCCTGGTATTTCCTGGGGGCTCCCATGCCACTGAGAGCCCCACCAGGCCACCCACCTCCAGCAGGGTGCAGTTCTAGGTCACACCCAGGACCAGGAGCCTCCAAACCATCCCGTTAAGCTCCTGCCCTTACCTCCAGGATGTTGCATTCAGCCTTACGGCCAGGCATGGTTTCTGCCTGGCCTACCAGCAAACTGCTGTGTTTATATAGGCAGCTGCAGGTAAGCACCTGCTGGCTGCTTGGCTCAGTCCTTAAAGTGGCAGGCACAACCAGTGCCCTGCCACAGGGGTCATCTAATAGTCAGGGTCATCTCAGATTCAGGTCAAAGTGACTCTTAAGAATAAATGAGTAAGTGAACAAGCCCTCTCACTGTGGACTAAGCCACTACACAGTTAGCTTTCCTATACTAAGGAACAGCTGACATACAAGAAAACCTTGCCCATCTTTTACCAGAGAGTAACTTGCTTGTGTCCATGCACCAAAAGATATTATGCAAAGTCACATGGGACACCTGTGGCAGAGCCACATACTAGATACACGTTTCCTGCATCCAATCTAATGCCTTAACCAGGAAGCCACCTGGGATGTTACATAACAGACTCACAGTCTCTGAATTTAAGTATATTGACATCCATAGTGCTAAAATAGGTTTCCCTGAAAACCATTTTAAACTCATGTATTACAGTAAAGACTATGCCTCAATTCACCAGTTACTATAAAAAGTCAGTCAACAGCACAAGCCATAAAACGCAGGAGGATGGACTTTCTTTTAAAAAACACCAGTTGAAATGAGAATAAACTGATAGCATTATTCTCTTGTGTTAAAAGTGATGAGATGAAAACCATACATTTTTGAGGGTTCTCCCTTTCCGTAAAGGCACAAAGGCTTGAAAGGAGGGAAGATGAGGCAGTGGACAGGAAAGGAAGAAAGCTGCATGTTTTTTTTACTTTCAGAAGCATCTCTGCACGCTCGTGTGCACACACACACACACACACACACACTCACTCACCCATACACCTACCTTGTTATCCATATGATCTTGCAAGGACTTTCACGCTGCAATTTTAGAACCAGTCAATGAATAAGAGGATACCCTTTTAAAAGATCAGTAGAACTTATGTAGAGGAGTAATACTGGCATTACTTTCCCCAAGGGAAAAAAACCTCACTGAATCACTTCGTCTCTCTTTTCCAATCATATTGAAACTTGTCTTCATCATGAAGTCTAGATGCCTGAACACACTAATCCACAATTTACCGTGAAGACAGGAATTAAAAAGCTCTCCTTTCAGATACAGAAAGCTGCTTTAGGAATACCATACATACATAATACAATTTATTACCTGAAATCCTACTAGGGATTTGGTTTTGCTCATTTAGATTTGATTTTTCAGAGTCAGTGTCTTAATATACAAGGAGCTTTATGCAGAGATCCCCAGCATCAAAACAATTATTCAACAGAAACACTGTTAGTTAAAGCTCCTGTCTGCCCCTTCATTATTCCAGAAGCACATCTGGAGCCCTCTCCAAAGTGCCATGCATTGGGTGTACTACCCTGAGTGACTGTTTAATAACATCTTCTGTCACAAGCCCATCTGTGGGAGACTCCCGGAGCCATGAGTTTCCCCTCCTACTGTACTGCCACTTGCTCCAAGGAACAAACAAGGGTTGTTCTGAGATAGCTCCCCATCACAGCACCTGTCTGTGCCCTCACAGCTGAAGAGTCCACGTAGAAGGATCTCTCTTGGCCCCAAGCAGTCCCCATTTGAGTAACAAAATTATAGGTCCTCCTCTCCATCCAGAGAGTCAGCCTGGATATCTGCCCATAAGTCATCCCTTCCACAGGCAACCAGTAAGAAAAAAAAAAAAGTTGTTTTTTTTCAAGTATATAAAATAGAACAATAAGTGAAACCAGAAACTAGGTGTTCAGATTGGCACAGGAGTAAACAAAAAAAGTAACAGAACACCAACTTGTTCATACCCTACATCAAGAAGATGCAGTGCTTAGCTGACTTCAAGGGCCTAAATGAAGTTTCAAGCTCCTTCCCTGCCCATCAGGGCCTCCTGCATCTCCTTATCAGCTAGCCTTACATAGTCTGGCTGGGTGGCTTAGCCACTATCTTGAAACTGAAAAGGCTGAAGACAAAGCCATGTTCTCTCTGGGCAGGCTTGTGCATCTTTGCTAGTGTAGCTATTAACATACACACCACACACACTTCAGTTCTAGAAGGCTCACACTGCCCCTGTTGGAATTGGTTTTTGGAAAATGCCATTACTGTTTAAATTATGTTATATTATGCTATAAATTTGTTTATGTTATACTTATACTATGGATTTTGCTTGTGAATGTTTATGCTAAGCAAGTCATTTGCCTATGCTAAAATAGCCATCTTAGTGTCAACCACTTTCTGGAAAAGCAGCAAGCGAGTTTGTGTGCTGTGAATAATGTGGGAGTAATGGTTAAAATGAAGTCTGGTACAAACCAGCTATAGTAAGTAACGAGATAAGATACAGGGGTCTAAGAAATGTGGAGATGGTACAAACGTGGGACTGAAAAAACAGACTGGAATGTGAAAGACAACACGTAACTGGTGACAGAGTCCAAAATAAACATATGCAAAAAGGTAAATGGCGATTGGTAAAGAAACTTCCAAAAGTTGATGCTTTGGTCAAAGTCTGCCCTAAGGGGAAATAAAAAGGCAGCGAAAAGCCAGCCTGATGAGCACCTCGACAACCAACACCAACCTACCCACAAGAGAAAACAAGACAAAGAGTCAACGCCCCCTCAAATGGACATCACCTTGAAGAAGCCTGTGACTGGTCATCACAGCGCAACTCCAAGAGCCGCAGATAGGTGACTTAATATGAACTGTGTGCATGATACGAGTGCTTGGTGCACTGCTAAATAGTCTCAGTTGGCTATTACTACACAATAAACCCTGGTTTGCTGATCCCGCGTGTTCGTTTTCATGTCCAACACCACTAATTTCCTGGTCCTCAAGGCTAGGGACAGAAGTTACACACAAACCAGTTTAAGTAATCAGAAACTGGTTTAAACCTGTAACAGAACATACGGTCAGGGCACATAAACCAGCCTGCGAGTGGCTGAAACCAGTCTGAGATAAGCCTGGTTGAATGTAGCAGACTTAACTGATATGGCTCAAACCAGTTTATGCAAGGTCTGTCCCAGACCTCTCACTGGTTTGAGATAAACCAGACACCCCCAGCATGCTCTCTGGGCTGAGCAAGGCTCTCTGCTCCACAGCAGAGCTGCCCCTCCCCCCACCCTGCTCCAGGGCTGCAGCTCTCCCCCCACCCCCCCAACCACCACCACTCCCTGCTAAGAAGGGATTCCCTGATCCCCCCTCCCCTTTGTCTGTACAGGGTCTTCATGAAGTCCTTTTGCACAAGTTAAGTTTAAAAAGTGCACAAGGACTTTTTGAAGACCCTGTATATTAGCTAGCAGACCATGTTTCAGCAAGGACCATAGCTAGCAACAGGTAGAATCAACAAGTAGATGGTAATGTCCCTCTGTGGTCTTCTTAAAAATCAAGTGATAAACATTTACCAGTTCCCTACTGGGATAATATCACAGCATCCTGCCCCCTCAGCTCCATGCTGTGGAAGGAAGGAATAGAGGGCTGCTGTAGTGCCCCCTGGCTTCTAGCCCGAGCCACTGCAGGCATGCGCCTGTATTTTTGGAACATCTGTGCAATACAGAACTGATTTAGCCTAGCCAGGTTAGACTAGCCTGCAAAGACTGAAACAATTCAGGCTCAGGCTTTTTGAATGTCTGTCCCTAGCCCAGACTTGCATATTTACTGGACTACACAGTCTTATATCCTTTTTAGATCCATTAATCTGATATTGTGTCACTCCTGTATGAGAGTTTGACCAGCTAGGCTACAGACTTCTATTAGAACATAAATATACTATTGTCTGGACAGGCCCAGGCTTCCCAGATGTCTCTTAGCACCTCCACAGTGAGGATCAATAAACAAGCAAAGTCAAATGCTAAATCTCAGCCATTGACCAAGTGTGATCAATTGGGAGAGGTTCAAGTCACTAAATTACTTACTAACCCAACCTTAGCTGAAATAAGATGCATCCATCAAAATAACTTTCAGAATCAAATACTGTAACATACCAACATTAGAACTCTAACTGAATACAGCTTTGCAATAGCTACAATTAAAAGACCAAACACCCTAAGGCTAAGCACGGACAGTCAAAAAACCCCAAAGTTGAACCGATTTCAATCTTCACAGGTTAGTCTAAGATACCAAAAAGCAAGTAGACAGACATTCACTTCTGATTCTGGAAATACAGCCACGTGCCTGCAGTGGACTGGGCCAGAAGCTGGGAGGCATGAGAGAATACCTCACTGCTTGGATGAAACAGACAGCTTGGGCACTGTACATGTGCGTGCGTGCGTGCGTGGGGGGGGGCAGCTTGCAGGGGAGGTGCAAAGCATCCTAGAATGGTAGGGGACTGAGTTAACTTGAATCTGGAGGGGGTCTGAGACAGAAATTCAATAAGCCAATTTAACCTAAACCAGTTAAGTCTGATACTACAATCTATCCAGGTTCATCTTAAAAACTGTTCCTGGACATTTTGAAAGCAGTTTATGGGCACAAACTTTAACACAACAGAAGTTTAAACTGATTTTTGATCACCTTTCATCAGTTTGAGTGTAATTTGTCCCTAGCCTAACAGTTAACCTTAATTGGGAGAATACCCATGCATGCCACATGATTGTATCCCCCAAAATAATCTTGTCCTGGGTCACTTTCATGACGCATTCCCTCAAAACTTAAGTCAGTCATAAAACCCTTCTGCTAACTCCAACCAAAAGATACTACACTATCAGTTTTAAGTCTTCTGCATCCTTCAGGGAATCATTTCCCCCTCATTCCTTCAATTTAAATATGTGAAGAGGAATTAAAAAAAAAAAAAAAAAAAGTGTTAGTTGATCAAATTATTGATGTCAATGTGAAAATAGCCTTATTTTAGATCAAACCATGGTCTGTTACTTTTTGATGTCAGAAGAACAGATAACTAATGGGTACATCTTTACATAAGCTTCCTCATTTCACTTATTTAAAAGCATGCAAATAGTTTCTCTCACCTGAGAAGCCCCATTCATATTAAATCATTTTAGAAAATGGCAAAAAAGAATGTAAAGAGTTCATTACATTACATGTTACAGCATGTAAGAAGTCTCATTTTTAGGTCTTTAGGATAAAAAAAAAAAAAGAACAAAACTTGAAAATTTTCAATTTTTGTTTGAAGACTATATCTCATTAACTTCTTCGCTATTACTAAATTTGCACCATTAAGTTAGATCAGTACAAATCTTTACTACTGTAGCTACATTGGTACAAGCTTTTTAAACATCTGCATATGCTTACATGTTATCAACTTGACACTTAATGAGAAGCTGTGAAATGAACCGCAGCTCATGCAGAGTTTCTCTTTGTTTTTAGTACTAAGGTAGTAAACTCTTTTTTGCCAACAGCCTCCTTGAGAGATACTGCACACACCACAATTTTAAAGAGGTAACATTAAATTTTCAAAGCTATTTAACTCAGATAAATTAAATGTATTATGATACAGTTGAACTATTATTCTCCATTCTGTTCCTGGATCAAAGTAAAGCAACCAGTGTGTTCAGGGTACAGAGACACACTCAGAGATCAAGTCCCTCAGAGGGGGCTTCACCACAGGAACACCTACCTAGTTTAAACCCCCAACAGCCAAGAAGCAACTCTGCTTCACCAAACCAGCAGAGTATTTGGCCAGGTTCAATAATATATTATGCACATGAGTAATTTCAAAAGACACAAACAACTTAAACACAGACCCTCAGGTGTTACTCAGTTCAGTGCACCTAACTATAAATTGCTTTCTTGTATCTAGGCACCCAAGTCAGAGAAAAAGCATAAAGAAATTCATAATGACTTCTAGACTAGCTCAGAATATGTATAAACATCCTTCCATGCTCCCATTTACAAAGTACTTACAGGAGAAAGATAGTTTTATTGATGCACCAATAATGCTTGCATAAATAGTAGATAGTCCAAGAGGCAGAGTCTGAGGCCCTTAAAGCAAACCCAGAGCATTCAATTTGGGGGTATACATGGACACGATCAGTGCAGTAAATGGCTTAGAGACATTATTTCATTTAAAGGGAAACTATTGAGCAGATATTGTAATGTAGTACAATACATTACACTGTAGTATTACAGTAGTATTAGCTGCAGCTCAAGCACTAGAATCAAGATCTGTTCAGTTTCCCATAAACTTATTTAAAATAAAAGTTCATTGTAACTGCAAGTTTATTTCAGAAACCAAACAGCTCCTTTAGTTTAGCAGAGTTCAGGAACTTAGTAGACCAGTTCCAGTCGGCTAGTAATGTGCTACTAGTTAAGGCTCCCACCACCCTCTGTTCCAGAATATTCAAGCCAGCCAGTCAGGGCAGGACACTAATATCTTAAGTATTTAGTTTGGCCATACAGCAAGGCTGGGTTGCAAGAGCAGCCCCAGCCACTGGACACAGGTGAGTAAGCGCATGGGGAGCAGAGGTTGGAGGTCCAGGGGACTGTCGGGAAGGGGGGAAGTCACCTGGCCCTTCACAGCAGGGGAAGGGGGCAGGGGCAGTTCTTTGTGGCAAGGAGCTGCATGCCTGGGCTGGTGGCATGGGGCCAGTGCCCATGCATGCAGAGTTCCGCGCAGGGGATGGGACAGGGGCAGCACTAGCTGCTTGCACTCTGGCCCAAGCACAATGGGGGCAGCAGACTGCACATCGGGACAAGCCATAGGCTCCGGCAAGTAGGTACAGGTATGAAGAAGGTTGAGAACCATTGCCTTAAGCCATTCAAATAGTTGTGGTTTATTATAGGAAAGCAGAAATAGTAGTTTCAGATAATCAAATCCTCAGTTAGGCCTTTATTCTTTTCTACACCTTCAGTCAAATCAAATGCAATAATCTACTGAGGATGTTGTAAAAACTACTAGTTTTTATAGTCTTTAAATAATTCAGAAGAGTGTTGGAAAAAGTACAGAAGTGAGATGCTTTCTCTGTAATTGTAGGCTGGAAGCATATAATGGGTGTGTAAGTTTACCCAATATTTCTACCATGTACAAGCTACTGATTTCTACCCCTATAAATACTTGTTAGAAGAATATTCTCTCTCATTGGAGACCAAAAAGTTTATTCTACAAATCAAAAATCACTGAAAACATTCAAGTACAATTTACGGCTGTTCATAGCTTTTTACCCACTATTCCTCCGAGTAGAATTCTTACCAATTATACTAAACTTCACTGGTGTTTTCGGGGGGGGGGGGGGGAGGGACGGGAAGGGAGAATAAAAGTATACCAACTTAAATATTATGTTAATGCTTTTCCATATGGGAGGGGTTAGGGAAGAGAGAAAGGAATACTGAAAAAAAAAAAAAAATCTCTTTATCTTTACAAAAACCCTTTTCCTGAAACACTGGTAACAAGGAACAGACAGCAGCGGAGAGGAGGCACTTTAGCAACTTTCTGCTTTAAGTTTTAGGTCATTAATAGACTGGTCCCCCACACAAAACTAGATGGGCAACACTGCCTTCCTTTCAATGTAATTACAAATTGTGCACAAGAAATTTGAAAGAGATACTGATCTCTCATCTCCAAATCTCAAGAGCTAAAAAAAGTTTCTTCTATTATTCTATTAGGATAGTTGTAAGTAAAGACTACATGTTCCTTTTGAGATTTTTGATCCAAGCAGTTTTTTTTTTAAATCTTGTTCAGGGTAAGTACACATGCACACCACACGAGGCTGTGGGTCCTTTGTTAATAAGCCAGGGAGAACTCCTACTACAAGATACAAACAAGGTGGAGCTACACAACAACTGCTTTGCCTCAGACTCCACAAAAAAGTTAAGCTGCCAGGCACTTTAATAGGGATTATCTGGATAAGGAAGGTGCCAAGATGAGGAACAAGATAACAAGAGAATCAGAGAGCTTTTGTCAGGTTTAATGAATTCAAGTCAGTAAGTCTGGAGGAGTTTCATCCCAGGGTCCTGAAGGAACTGACAAAGGATATCTGGGAGCTCCTGGCAATGGATTTTCATGAAGCATGGGAGACATGCCAGGTACCAGAGGACTGAAAAGGGGCCAACATAGCTTCTCTTCTTAAAAAGAAGCAAGGAGGGAGGATCTGGGGCACTACAGAGTTCAATACCTAGGAAGTTACTGCAGCATATCATAAGGAAGACCATTTGCAAGCCTCTGGAGGGGGAAAGGATAACATAAGCAACCAGCATGAATTTATGGAGAACAAGTACAGTATAACCTCACAAATCTGGCTTTCAAAATTCTAAAAGTCTCAAAAACTTGGCGCTTTTAAAAATGGCTTCTGAATGATCCAGAAATTTCACCAGAAGTCTGGCACTTCTCTGACCGCCACTGTTTTTGTTAATCAGCCTACAGCTATTGTTTCAAGTAATTGTAAGTCACGTGTATAACGTAATAGCAAAGAAAATTATGTTTCAAAAATCTGGAAATTTTCAAGTTTCTGGCAGGTGCTAGGTCTCAAGGATGGCAGATTTATGAGGTTCTACTGTAGTGTCAAACACTTAATCTCCTTCTTCCACTATTTGGGTAGATGATGGGAATGCTGTGGATACAGTACCTGGAATTCAGCAAAGTTTTTGACAAGGTCCAGTATGGCCTTCTCATAAACAAATAGGAGAAGTGTGGACTGAACAAAGCTATTAGATGGACAGATAACTAGCTCAATAGCCATAAAGCAAAGGATAATTATTAATAGATCTATGTCAGAATGTCAGTCTGACAGGGATCTGTCCTGGGCCTGGTGCTATTTAACCTGTTTATTAATAATTTGAATACAGGCAAGGAAAGCTTCTTAAGCAAGTTTAAGAATGACAAAACTGGGAAGGATTGTGAACACCGAGGATGTGACTGCAATTCAGAAGGATCGCACAGAATGGAAAGTTGGGCTAGAACTAACAGGATAAACTTCCACGTGGACAAGTGCTAGGTGCTGCATCCTAAGAGGAATAAAAAACGCACAAATACGAAATGGGGGAGAACTAGCTAGATGGCAGCACTGTGGAAAAGGATTTGGAAGTCTTGGTAGACCACAGACTCAGTACAAGTCTACAGTGTGATGCAGCTGCATAGAACGTAAATGCAGTTTTGGGATGCATCAATAGAAGCATTAGAGGCAAAAGTTCCTCTCTGCTTGGCACTGGCTAGGGCTTATACTGTGTGTAGTTCTGGGCTCTACACTTTTAAGAAGGACACAGAGAAGCCAAGGAGGGTCCAGAGACAGGCAAAGATGATCAGTTTGGAAGGGTGTCACAAGGTCAGGTCCCAGGGGTGGCCGTGACATTCTTCTAGAGGCTCTGCAACCATACGTTATTCCATCCCTAGAGCGCCTTTGCCTTTTGCCTGCCATGCCCCGATGGTAAATATAATAGGGAGATTGCCCACAGGCCTTCACATGGCCCAGGTCCACTGAACCCTTATCAGCCAGTACCTGCACCCAGGCCCCTTGCTGCGCCTCATTCCATAAATGTGCCCCCAGATAGCACTCTGAGCCTTAAGGAAAATTGCATGGCTCCAAATAGTCCCCTACACCACACCCTATGCCTTAAATGGCATCCTTGCAGATGTTCTGCCAGTTGCTGATGCCACCCCTTTCTAGGCCTTCCAACTCCTTGGCTTCTGAGCTAGCCCTCAGACCCCTTGGTCTCTCTCCTGGCCTTTCTGCGGTTGCCAGACCCTTCAGTCTCAACTGCCCTCTGGGCTACCAGGCTCCTCAATCTCTCTCCTGGTCCCTCTCTAGAGCGTTATCTTCTCTGTACTTTCCCCAACTGCTGTCCAGGCCCTCAGCCCCACCCAGCCCTATGCTCTGTTCCCAGCTGCTGAACCCACCTGGCCATGTGTTCTTCTGTCAGGGTGTGCGCTCCCCTACCCTTCCCCCTCCACAGGGTCACCCACAAGGGAATGGAAGCTGAGGCTTTCCAGCACCCCATGCTCACCTTTCTCTTGAATGGCCCAGGCATGGCATGTCAGAGGCTGCCCCACCACATCAACCAACTCTAGTAGGGTGCAGTTTTAGATCTTACCCAGGACTGGTTTCCAAGCCTTTCTGGTCTTGCACATCCCTCTCTGGGCTGTTGCCTAGAAGCTGTATGCCCTTCCTGGGCTGTTAACCAATGGGTCCCCTGGCCCTCTCTCACATCAAGTCCTCCATCTCTGGACCCCAGCCCACTCTCAGACCCCTACCAGCCATTGTCACCATAGGCTGCATGCTCCCTGACCCCTCCCTTTCAGCTGTGGCCCTACAAGGACCTCTGTGCTTAAGACCTGGCCCCATCTCCAGGCTAGTTGAAGCTCCAGGCTGCTGGTTCAGGCAACCACTAGCAAGGGGCTATTTCACCTTTTGGCCCTTCCTGGGCCCTTACCCCAGCATAGGCCAGTCATGTTTCCCCAGAGTCAGTCCTCCAAGCACCAGTCCTCTCCTCTGTGGGTCTGCCCTCTTGGGCACCTCCATAGATCATACTGCCTCTTTCTCTCTGGGCTCACCCAGAGCCCCCAACAGGTCTCTCAACACAATCCCTTTCATTCTCTTGGCTCATCTGGGCCCCTCCTGGCCTCTCACAAGGCCCCTCTGCACACAGCTCCTCTCTGGTCCTGTCCTGAATCCTCCCCAACAGGCCCCAGGCAGTCAGCCCCTCTCTCAGGGATCTGAACCCCACACTGGGTCTCCAGGAATCTCCATCCCCTTTGACATCCAGAAGTTTGGGTAGGAATTTTCTCCCTGCCAGCATTCAGCAGTAGCAGCCTTCATAGATATAATAAATTTCATAGACATTAGGGGCTGGAAGGGACTTCATGAGATCAAGTCCAGCGCCCCCACCATAGGCAGAAAGTCAGCTGGGATCAAAAGTGACCCCAGCAAGAAATACATCCACCTGTCTTTTGAAAGTCTAGAGTAGGTGCTTTTATCACCCTGATAAAGGGAGTCTGTTCCAGACCCTGGACACTCACACCATGAAGAACTTTTCTTCTTATGTCTAGTCTAAAAAAAATAAATAAAGTCAGCCTTCCTGGAGTCTGTGGCCATTGGACCTTGTTATCCCTTGTGGAACTCTGGTGAACAGCTGTTCTCCCAGGTCCTGATGTACCCCTCTTATGTAGTTGAAAGCTGCCACCAAGTCCCCCCTGAGCCTTCTCTTCTCCAGACTGAAGGAGTCCCAAGTCCCTCAACCTCCATGGATCATGAGTGGCTCTCCTCTGGACTCCCTCAAGCTTCTCCACATCCTTCGTGAAATGGGGGGCCCAACACTGGATGCAGTACTCCAGCAGCAGTCTCACCAGGGCCAAGTAAAGCAGGAAGATGACTTTCTTGGTTGTGTGCAAGATGCATCAGTGGATGCATGCCACAGTTTGGTTTGTTTTGCCAGCCACAGCATCACATTGATGGCTCCTATTTATTATATGGTCAATCAAGACTGCCCCCATCCCCCAAGTCACTTTTAGTTGTTATGCTAGTAGACAAAGCACTGCCGAACCTGTAAATATGCTGAGGGTTCTTCCTACCAAAATGCAACACCTTACACTTCTCTACATTAAAGGCCACCAAGTTTTTGTCAGCCCACCTTGAGAGCATGTCCAAGTCAGCCTGTATCCCCAGCATGTCCTGCAGTGTGACCACCCTCCCCCATAATTTGGTATCATCTGCAAACTTGGCCAGTTTGCATCCAACTCCCAAATCCAGGCAGTTAATGAAGATATTAGAGTACCGGCCCAAGTACCGAGCCCTGAGGAACTCCACTGGTCACCTTGCACCACACTGATTTGCTCCCATCAACTAGTACTCCTTGGGTTCTACCCTGTAGCCAGTTACCTAGCCACCTTCCTGTTGGTGATGTTCCTACCCCAGCTCCCAAGATGCAACTGCCTGCTCTGCTCCATTTGGATCAATAACCTGCCTAAGCCCAGTCCTCCTCCAAATCGGGTAACTCCCTAAAGAAAGTCACATAGCTCCTTTGACAAGACCGAGCTATATCTGCTAGCCCCGGGGTCAGCCAACTGCAGTTAGCCCTGATCCCAACATGCCAGTGGCTCAAAAGGCTGCCTGACCTCTTCAAGTGGCAGGCACATCAAGTGCCCTGCCATAGAAGACAAGTCATGTGAGGGGGGCCAAACATGTAGATGTTCAGCTTGTGGAAAAAGGTGCTGAAGAGGGGACATGAGAGCAGTCTTCAAATGCCTGAAGGACAACCATGAAGAAAAAGGGAAAAAAAAGTACCCTTTTTCTCTTGCTGCAGAAAAGAGGACAGAAACCAATGGCTTGAAGTTACAGACAAGTAAGTTTAAATTGGATATTAGGAAAGAAATTTTCTTCACTGTGAGAATAGCATGGGATGGACTGCCTAGATAAGTTGTGGACTCTCCATCATTGGAGGTGTTGAAGGTTAGAGACAGCCACGGGTTAGGAATGATCTAGGTGTAGCTATGCCTGGTTTTCTACCATGGATATTTCCCATGCTTCTGGCCTTTGCCTAGTTGCTCCCCACCTCACCCTTCCATATAATATATTTTATATTTTAAGGCTTCCCAGAGGCACTGGATGCTGGCTACAGCCAAGGCTGGGGATTTCAACTGAGGTGTGCCAATTCTCCTGCTAAGAACAAAGCCAGAAGTTCCCATCTAGAGGATCTTGCTCCTCTGCTCAGAATCAAACTGATCTCCATATTTAGAGAGTCAGGACTTTTCACCCCATGGTCAGATTGACAAGGACCGTGAAGGTTTTTGCCTTCTTCTGCAGCAGGGGGCATGGCCTTCTACCCAAGACTTCTTGAGCATATATTGACATCTCATAGAAGCAGGACATTAGCTGCCTTGCTTCCCTTGCTTTACCTGCGTAAGCTAGAATGTTAGGTCTAGGTTGCAACACAGTTGATGGTAGTCTTACCCAGAGTTTAGGTTATGGCTACATGGGATGATTTGGATAAGGATGATTCTGTCTCAGGCAGGGCATTGGACTAGACTTCTTTGGAGGCTTACTTCATAGGCATCAAGGCTGGAAGGGACTTCAGAAGATCGAGTCCAGGCCCCCGCCCAAAGGGCAGGAAGTCAGCTGGGGTCACAGGATCCCAGCAAAATAAGCATCCAATTTACTCTCAAAAAAGTGTTCAATGTAGGTGCTTGAACCACCTCCAAATGGCAGGCTGTTCCAGACCTTGGGGGCTTAGGGAAGAAATTCTTTACTGTCCATGTCCAGCCTGAAACGGTTTTGCAGTAGTTTATGATCGTTCAACCTAGTCATGCCCTGGGGTGCTCTAGTGAACAAACATTCCCAGATCCTGGTGGTCACCCCGATAAACTTATAGGTGGTCATCAGATCACCCCTGAGCCTGCGCTTTTCCAGCTAAAGAGCCCCATGGCTCTTAGTCTGTTGTCGTATGGTCTGTTTTCCTGACCTCTCATCATGCACGTGGCTCTTCTCTGGACTCTCTCAAGCTTTTCCACATCCTTTTTGAATTGTGGAGCCCAAAACTGGATGCAGTACTCCAGCTGTAGCCTCACCAAAGCCAAGTACAAGGGGAGAATGATGTCCCAGGATTTGCTTGAGAAGCATCTATGGATGCAAGCCAGCGTTTTGGTCGCTTTACTAGCCGCAGCATCGCATTGGAGGCTCACGTTCATCTTGTGGTCAATGATGACCCCCAAATCTCTTTCTTCTGTAGTGCTAGGCTTGGCAGTGCTACACTGGCTATAAGGATGCTGCAGGTTTTTCTTCCCAAAGTGGAGAACCTTGAATTTTTTTAGTGTTGAATACCACCAGGTTCTCGTCCACCCATTTGCTGAGCATGTCCAGGTCAGCCTGGATCACTTGCCCGTCTTCTGCTGTGGATGCTTTGTCCCAAAGTTTGGGTGTCATCAGCAAACTTGGCCAGTCCAATGTCCACATCATTAAATGAAGATGTTGAACAATATGGGTCCAAGGACAGAGCCTTGGGGGACCCCACTGGTCACAGGGCACCATGATTATTGACTTCCGTCAATTACTACCCTCTGGGTCCGACCATGGAGCCAATTTCTCAGCCGGTGGATCGTGGTGGACCCAAGGCCACAGCTGGCCAGTTTTGCCAGGAGGCAATCATGGGATACCAGATCAAAAGCTGTTTTGAAGTCAAGATATGACAACAATCTCTTCTCCCTTGTCCAGGTGATAGGTCACATGGTCGTAGAAGGAAATGAGATTGCCCAAGCAAGACCTACCTGCAACAAACCCATGCTGGCTATCCCTCAGGATGTCGGCATTGGCCAGTCCATTAAGGATGGCTTCTTTAATAAACTTTTCTAAGATCTTCTGTAGGATAGATGTCAGGCTGATGGGCCTACAAGTTAGCCAGATCCACTTTCCTCAAAATGACTATGAATATAAAATGCCTTAAAAATTATATTCCAAGGCATAATACCAGAACAGTTTTTGAATGGATGAATCCTGAATGAGGTTAAGCCAGTAGAACTATCAGGGTTTGGTATCAAATTGTAGGACACCATTCCAACCATCTCTTATGCATCTAGGTGCCAGCCAATTTGAAACAATACTAGATTTAGAGATGGGCTCAGGGTCTGACCAAGGATGGCAATTCCCAGGCTACAGAAATAAAAAGTTTCAACTTTCAGTTACCAAGGAAAAGATTGTTTTAATCTCAGTTAAGAAGTGCACATACCATCTCTCGTATGTGTATCAATTTTAGAGTAGGCATACCCAAATGAAGTGACAAACTGACTTAATACCAAATTCTTGACAGTCTGGGGGGAGAGGGGGCACAGAAACACAACACTGCACTTACGACTGCTTCCAAATTCTTCAACCAGGAGCTTCATTTTCTCCCACTCCGTGGAGTTCTTCTTATACGGAATATCCAAAGGAACAAAAGCGCTGTATTAAGAAAAAAAAGTTAATCTTGTTTGAAGTCATAAGTCTTCAGTTATAATGCAGTGGTTTGCTACTAACCAATTTAGGGGGAGATAGAGGCCGCCAAGGATTCAGTCTATTTGCCACCCCCACCTAGGAAACAGACACTGCCCTAAAGCAAGCTGACTTACGAAGTTAAAACAAGAAAGGGAGAAAAACCCTCTTCATCTTCAGTCGATATTTCCTGCATATTAGTCGTGTTTTCACATAATTATTCCCTATACCTGACATTTTACCTATAAGTCAATTATTAGAACAGCTTTATGTTCTGTTATGAAGACTATTCTAGACAGTTTTCATTTACAGGATTCTTTATGTATATAAAAAGGGGAGAACAGGGATATGGAACAGCTTAAAACCTGGAAGACAATTTCTTCATTCAGCTGCTGGTGCAAGGTAACATTATCCTTTTTGTACTGTGGTGAAAAGGCCTATTTAGCTATACACTTGACACTCTCAGAATACCAGTTGCCCAGTTTTAAGTTTTTTAGGATCTCATATAATGATCTGTAAATAGCCAAAAATTTGGATTTCTATTTTTTTTAGGCCCTATTGCAGTTGTACAGGTTTATGCCAGTTTGACTTTAACCATTTTAAAGCATGACACTTGGCATGAAAACAAAAAACTAATTTAAGAAAATGCATTATGCAAGTTTCCATTCCCTTGCTCCACCTTTACCAGCAGCTAACAACAAAGAATAATCAAAGTTTAAGTACTTTTTCTCCTAAAAAAGTAATTAGTTGAAAACTCCCCTTTTTTCAAAGGGTGTTCATTTGCTAACATGTTGTTATAGAAGCCGTTTCATTTTCAGAGCTGAACATTTTCCGTACAGGTTGCACTGGAAGAGCCACCTGGGTCATTAAATACACGGTTGTTAGGAACCATAGGGTAGTATAATGGTCCAAAACCACCCACAAGAAAGCATGCACCCTAGCCACAGCCATAAAAGCACTCTATAAACAAGGTGCAACAAAAGAGAACATTAGGATGTTCTCTACAAAGAATGAACCTCCCCCCCAAATATACCAGTTACTGCTCCCTTCCCTAATTATTTTGGGGTCATCTGTTCTCTTCCATGCCATCTTAAGTCCCGTCACCTGATGGCCTCTCTTTTGGGGCGTTGGTTGTTTTGGGGAGGGTTTTTTTTTTAGTCTTCTTCAACTCCACCTAAGTGACTTGGTTATGGCCCTTGTTACCTGGGTGTGACAAAGGGCCCTAGCCAGTCCACGCCCAGAAGTATATAAAAGGACACAGACCAAGTAACCACAGGCACAACGAACAGGGAGAAGCAAACAGTTTGCCAGTCGCTTATTTTTAGCAGCTGAAACTCAGCAACTAGACCAAGATTTAAGCCCCTTGTTTAAACTGAAGTCTATAGCAAAGGGGAGTTTGCTAGCAAGTTTGCTTGGAAACCCTTGCATTCATTCACTGTAAGCTTGCTGAGAGGAAGCGGGTAAAGAAAAGGCCTGCTTGCTGTTCCTTTCAGATCAAAGAACAGCAAACTGGCCCACTACAGAGGAGTTTGCTAAGGAAGGTCTGCTTCGAAAGAGAGGCAAGTAGTGAAGGGCAACAGATAAGACCAGACGACCCAGGGAGAAAGCTGGAAGATGTCACAATCCCAGAGCCACTACCACTTCCAAGTCCTCCTCTGCTTCCAACTGCAAGGTGTCTGTCTGGGCAGGACTGCACTGCTGAGGTTTCCACCCAGGTCCTGGTTTGGTGCTCTGCAGACTGCAGCTTGGAGATTCCTTCCAGTGTCAGAAAAGGTAGGGGAAGAGCCTTCAGCATGAGTGGTGCCTTCTGGTGGCATTCCCCAGGGAGAAGGAAAGAGAGCTACAAGGTAACAAGGCTCTAAAGCATCCTCTGCCATAAGGCCTTCATTGATTCCATGCTGAAGGAAGCCTCTAGGATGGTGGAAGAAGGATTGCCATAGGTGATGCTAGGAAGGAAAACGAAGGGGCCATGGACTCCCAGAAAGGTGGAAGCCTGCATCTTCCGGCAGTGGTTTGCCTGGAGAACAGATAGAGTGCTAGCAAGAGAGGAAGAAAAGAACATTCCATTAGCTAAAGAGGCCAGGCCAGAAATAGCCAAGGTGGGGAGGATTGAGATCATTGCCATGAAGCAGCAGCAGCAACAGGTGGTGGCAGCAGCTAGAGACTCCCTTCTGCAGAGGACACCTACAAGAAGTGAAAGTTTGGTCAATCAAAACTTGGGTGGAGTATTAGGATGATCACATTTGAATCTTGGGGAACACTGGATTTACAGCTGAATAAAGGCTCTTAAATCTGCATCTCAGTAAAAGCTGCTAGTCATAAGGCAGGATGATATATTAAAACCAACTCTGCAAATGTTGAAGCAAGCAGTTTTTTAACAGTGGGGTAGGGTGTAGCATATATGGTGCAAGAAGAACAAGATGCAGCCCACCAGCTATCATCAGGAGATAAAGCAGAAGCAAGACCTTGGAGATGGAGTCAGCAAGAAACCATTAAAGAACAGAAAATGACCGAAGGAAGCGGAGGTCAACATCTTATGCATGCCCTCTTAGCAGAGAAGCATGTAAGTACAAGAAATTCCATGCTAATGAAACAAACAGTAAACAGAGGTGGAGCTCAAGACAGGAGGAGAAATGGGTGGAACAAAAAGGAGTGAGGGTGGACTGAAATGTGCCAAAGTATATAAATGTGGAAAGAACTATTGTTCGTGGCTGTCCCCTGTGTTCACAGGCTGTGTGTCTGTGAGGGAGCTCACCCAAAGCCATTTCCATTCTAAATAAAGCTGTTGTGAGCAATGTGTGCAAGTAGCATTTGCTCCCTGCTTGCTCTGGCTAATGAGTAACAGGATCCATGAGGAACTGGATCATCTCCCTAGTCGCTGGACACCACATGGAGTCGGGGTCCAACAAGGAGTACAAGAATATTGCTTGGGCATGCAGGGATTAAAGTCAGGAAGGCCAAAGAGCAATTAGAGTTGCAGCTAGCAAGTAACATGAAGAGCAACAAAAAGGGTTTCTACAAGTAGGTCAGCAACAAGAGGAAGGTCAGGGAAAGTCTGGGTCCCTTAGTGAATAGGGGAGGGAACCTATGGACAGATTATGCAGAAAAGGCTGAAGTACTCAATGCCTTCTTCACCTTGGTCTTCACTGGCTAGGTCAGTTCCCAGATTTCTGCAATGGGCAGCACAGTCTGGGGAGAAGGTAAGCAGGCAACTGTGTTGAAAGAACAGGTTAGGGACCATTTAGGAAAGCTGGACGCGTACAAGTCCATCAGTCAAGAGACAATGCAAATATCATATATGTGAAGGTGCTGATTGAGTTGGCTGATGCGACTGCAGAGCCACTGGCCATTATCATATTTGAAAACATGATAAATCAGGGGAGGTCCCAGACAACTGAAAAAAGGGCAAATAAAGGAGGAACCAGGAAGCTACAGACCAGTCAGCCTCACCTCAGTCCCTGGAAGGATTTTGGAGCAGGTGCTTAGAATCTATATTTCTAAACACTTGGAGAAGGTGATTAGGAACAGTCAGCATGGATTCAACAAGGGCCATGACTGACCAACCTGACTGCCTTCTATGACAGGGTAACTGGCTCTGTGGATGCAGGGAAAGCAGTAGAGGTGATATATCTTGACTTTTGCAAGAATGCTGTGGGAGCCTGTATCAAAAGCTTTGCTAAGGAGTTGAAGGAGTAAAGGATGGATGAATAGACCGCAGACGGATAGAAGGCTAGCTGGATTGTCAGGCTCAACAGGTAGTAAATCAATGGCTCAATGTCTAGCTGGCATCAAGATGAATGAGTCAGCAGTGTGCCCTTGTTGCCAAGAAGGCTAACGGCATACTAGACTGCATTAGTAGGAGCACTGCCAGCAGATCGAAGGAAATAATTATTCTGCACTGGTGAGGCCACATCCAAGTACCGTGCCCAGTTTTGGGCCCTTCACTATGAAAAGTATTTGGACAAGTTGGAGAGAGTCAAACAGAGGGCAATGAAAATGGTTTGGGGGCTGGGGCACATGACTTCTGAGAAGCTGGGAAATCAGGTTTATTCAGTCTGCAGAAGAGAAGACTGAGTGGGGATTTCATAGCAGCCTTTACTTGAAGGGTGGTTCCAAAGAGGATGAAGCTAGACAGTTCTCAGTGGTGACATGACAGAACAAGGAGCAATCATAAGGTTGCAAAGGAGGTTTTAAATTGGATATTAGGAAAAACTCACTTGGAGGGCAGTGAAACGCAGGAAGAGGTTACCTAGAGAGGTGGTGTGACCTCCATCCTTGGAGGTTAAGGCCTGGCTTGACAGAGCCCTGGTTGGAATGATCTAGTAGGGGATGGTCCTGCTTTGAGCAGGGAGTTGGATTAAATGACCTCCTGAAGTCCCTTCCACCCCCCCTCTTTTTTTTTTAAATTTGATTCTATCAATGCGTTCCAGGTTTATCTCCATCTTGCTTCTCTAGTCACCAGTCTCAATGGATTGTCCTCTTCTGAAGAGTAAGCAAACCCTCTCATTCTTATGTGCAGTCACCCATGCCTTTTTCCAATCACATCCCTAAAATGCCATTTTCTTCAGTTGGGTTTCTAGTCTTTGGATCTTGTTCCATGGATGAAGCACATGGAATTATAAACTTCGCTGCCAAACAAGAAAGCAAAATTTCTACACCTTCCTGCCATCTGAGACCACCTGGTAAGAGAAACTGCCCTATCTGCACAACAAAGAACAACTCACACAAAAGGGACTCATGGACCCAATACTCAGTTCCCTTAAAAGAAGCCATACCCCAAACTCCTCCCTACAAATCAGCACCAGCTACCTTATTTGCCAGCTCTGCAATCTCTCAGTGGCTGTTTGGGTTTCAAAGCCTGGGGGATGAGGCTAGCTCAAAATTAGGCATAACTGCATATAGGGGACAGGCAACAAAGCTACAAGGTCCTAAATAAGGCTTTGTTATAAGTGAGACCATCACAACTTCCTCATGCAGACTCCAGATCAAAAAAATTCACCAAAGTAATTGATAAGTGAACAGGCCCTTTTGCTTCTTCCTCTGATCAAGTGCTACTCAAACTTCTTTTTGCAAGTAACACTAGTCAGTTATATTAGGCCATAAGCTATTTCTGTATCATGTAAATACTGTATTCACACAAATACAAGAGACAAGCCCCCTCCTCCTCCTACCACCAAAAAAAAAATCAGCATCAGGGGAAAAAAGCCCCTCAGATTTGCATAAGAGGAAACCTCATTAAATACAGTGTCTATATGCTAAAAGCAACATGGGCTCAGCAATGAAAACCAACTATGAAGTTGATTAGATGTAGCCAACAGGAAGCATGACTATAAAAAGCACATGGCCCATATTGGGCAAAATGCTAATAGGAACTTTTGGGAGGAGTGCATTCTATTTGCAAGCCTTAGACCTAGAACCTTTGGAGTTCAGATGCCATCTAGTCTTAACTTCTTCCTAGCCAAAAAGACTAAGAGTAGATAGGAGAAAAAAGTGCAAATAGTCCCATTGCTTCCCCCCGCCCATTGGAGCTTACTATTAGACTATGCTAGTGCAGCCCTTTCCACCACCACCCCCCCTCCGCCCCCAATACGTTTTGATACAGGAACTACACCTTTCTAGTCTTCAAGCAGATAAAACACTACAGTATCACATACCTGCTCCAATCCTCACACCTGTGTACCCATGCTCCCATCCACATACCCTTCAGATTTACAATTACACTTGCCTGCCTCTGCCTTCTGTTTCTTTATTTAGTCCCTAGCCTTTACAACTATCATGTCACTGACTGCTGTATCTCCACCATCTCTGTCACTGTCCTCAGTCATGGCGATTCAACCCACCATCTTCTACTTCTTCCTTTTTATCAATGCTCTCTTCCTCAGGGGGGTGTCTTTGAACCATCTGTGCCAGTGGTTCTTCTACAAAGTTAGCTTTGCCACCTCTTCACCATCCTCTCCTAATATCTTCTGGTAGCAAATCTGCAGCTTGCTCAGTCCCACTTTAAAAACACAGGTCTCGACTGAGAGTTTTCCGTTAGTACATCAGAAGGTTCCTGGTCTTGCATAGGGTGTGTCTGCCGTAGGAGACTAACCAATCAAAGCAGGCTGATAGGGACCCTTTTTGTTTGGTCAAGTGAGCACCACTTCTCTGGTCATGGTTTTGACTCCTATCACCACCTAGCAGAGCCAATTTACTTTCTTCTATACCTCCTAGACTTATGGACAGAACCACAGGAGACGGTCAATGGTTTCCACTTTCTCTTGGCAAGTTTCCCTGGGGCAACTGGGTTGGCTTCTTCCCTTCTCTGCATCTCAACCCACATGGGGAGTGCTTACTGGACTGCCTGCCCATTCAAGTCCCTGTAGTCTTTCTGTAGACCTTTGTGGAAGGTCTGCTCCCACATGGCCTGGCAGCCACTGCCAGGGAATAGGTCTACAGTCCACAGGGTCTTTGGCTGCTATCACACCCCAATGACCAGTGCACCCTTGACCTGCGAGCCTGGGTCGGCACGACCAGCTTGGCGCGAGGAGGGATTTATGACCTGACAGGTGGGTGTTAACGGTGAGCAGGAGTCAGATTATTTAAAGCGTGATGGTTACACAGAAAGTTTACTTACGCTACTGATGTAGTGCAGCGTAGGCAGAGGAGTTGATTACTCAGTTACAGCATGCAGATGCTCTGTCACCCAGCCATTAGTGGGTTGCAGACTTGCTGAATACAGGTTTCAAGCAGTTCACACAAATTACTACGGTCTGCAGATTACCGAGAGCTCTTGACGAGAAAGACGGACGACGAAAATAAGACGAGCCGGCAGAAACGGGGTTACGCCAAAAGAAAATAAACCGGGGCAGGGAGATGTCTGTAACTGATCAGATTACAGATTGTGTCTCCTGGGAATGCTCCAAGAGCTCCGCTTTGGGCAGAAGTTCTTTCAAAGTTATACTAGGCAGGGTAGCCAATTACTACAAGCCAGGCATGAATAATTAACAGGTTGGCACTTGTGCTTTCGTTGTTTGCTCAAGTTTCATGCTGGCAGCCCATCCTTCAAGAAGGGGGGGCCTTTCTTTTAGTTTAGGTGGTACTGAGACTGTTTGGTCACAAGAGGGTAAGCACGACACATTATTCTGATCTTACAGTTTCATTAAAGTCAGCTAATCTCGTTACTATAGGTACTTTATCTTTTGTGCTGGGCTGTCAAGGTTAGTTTCTCTCTCGTATGAGAAGCTCAAGTGATTTGAAATGAGGCACAGACACGGGTGTGTATATGCAGCACTGTTAATACAGAGGGATAGACTACAATTGCAGAGTTTGTTGTGTTAGCCTCTGACCTTTTGCCATCAGCATCTAAAATCAAAGACTTTGATCTTTGACAGCTCCGACCACCTCCTCCATCTTGCAGTGGTTGATCATGGTTCCAGGGGCTTCTTTGAGCACATATACTTACTCCAGAAAGCATCCAAGACCTTGGAGAATCATGGTTTCTCCAAAGTCCATGGTTTCCCATGGGGATACATGTATACCTGCCAACATCTCAGCAGGTGCCCAGCTTAGTATTCAACAAAGCAGGCCATTTTCATCTCTATCCCAGTCACCAGCAGGCAGATCTGGCTCATGTACTTGGCCCAAAGGAACAGCTGGGTATCTGGCATTCCCAACCCCAGTCTGCTTAGCCTTCTAACAAGTAAAATGCTGTACTTCTTCCCCATCTGTATCTCCAGAAGCAGCAACACATGACTCTGGTTTCTATGGACATGTTTTGGCAGGGGTAAAAAAAGACTAGCGCAGTGTACAGGAGCATCAGTAGCAGCACTGCCTAGATGAGTACCAGGTGCCACACCCCTCCATGGAGAGGCAGCACATGCCATAGTCCCAACCTCCATTTCACTTTGGCCTCCATTTTCTCCCCTACCTTCCATCCATCCAACTTGGGGGTCAAACGCTACCAAAGATCTTAACCACATAATTAAGCCCACTGGGGCATGGGGGACTACCGCCACTGCTGGCCTGCTGAGCAGCTCGTCCTTCTGCTCAGTGCAAAGAATTATGATGTCATTGGGATAACGGAGACCTGGTGGGACTCCACCCATGACTGGACCACGGGTATAGAGGGCTATACCCTGTACAGGAGGGATCGTGTTGACAAAAGGGGCGGGGGTGTAGCTCTCTATGTCAAGGAAAGCTACATGTTCCTGCAAGCTGATGTTGGCGACCAGCACAGACAGCTAGAGACCCTCTGGGTAAAAATTCGTGGGGAATACGGCACAGGGGACACAACGGTGGGAGTCTACTACAGACCTCCCACTCAAAGTCCTGAGCTTGACCAGGAGTTCACCCAGGAACTGACTGAGGCTGCTTGCTCCAGGACCTTGGTTGTCATGGGTGACTGCAATTACCCGGACGTCTCGTGGGAGGACCACTCAGCAAAATCCGAGTGGTCGCCAAGCTTCCTTCTCATGCATGAATGACCTCTACCTGACTTGAGAGTGTACGGGCCAACAAGAGGCAAAGCGCTGCTCAACCTGGTACTGGCTACAGGGGATGACCTAAAAATCAGTAACCTAGTGATTGATGGGAAGCTGGGTGACAGCGACCATGAGCTGATCACCTTCACCATCCGCCGTAAAGCTGGCAAGTCAGTCAGCAACACAGAAGTCCTTGACTTCAGAAAAGCTGACTTTCACAAGCTCAGGAGGCTTGTCCGTCAGGTCCTAAGAGACCATAACACCAAGGAGAGGGGAGTTCAAGAAGGGTGGTTGCTCCTCAAGGGAGCGATCCTCAAATGCACAAGCTAAGTCTATTCCATCTTAAAAAGAAAGGCAGCAAGAGAGCACAGCAGCCCCCCTGGCTCTCCAGGGACCTAGCAGACCGCCTGAGGCTAAAAAGAAAGGCCTACAAAGGATGGAGGATGGGATTCATCTCCAAGGAGGATTGTTCTGAGCTGATCTGGTCCTGCAGCGAGCAAACCAGGAAAGCCAAGGCTGCAACTGAACTCTGACTAGCTACGAGCATCAAGGACAATAAGAAGTCTTTCAGATATGTAGAGAGCCGGAGAAAAAGCAAGGGCAACACGGTACCCCTGCTGAACCAGATGGGGCAACTAACAACACCTGATGCCCAGGAAAAAGCCAACCTATTAAATGGGTACTTTGCGTCAGTCTTCAAATCAGTCCCATGGGACGCTCATGCCCACTACGGGACAGGGAGGTCTGGGTGAGGGAGAACCCCTGCCCTCCACAAATGCTGACCACGTGAAGGAACACCTTGAGAAGCTAGATACCTTCGAGTCAGCCAGTCCTGATAGTCTACACCCCAGGATGCTCGCCAGCTCCTTGAGTATCATAGCCCAGCCTCTGACACAGAACTTTGAAAACTCCTGGTGCTCTGGTGTAGTTCCCGAAGACTGGAAGAAGGCCAATGTGGTGCCTATCTTCAAGAAAGGGAGGAAAACTGGATCCGCCTAACTATAGGCCCATCAGGTCTTAGAAAAAGTTTATTAAAGAGGCCATCCTTAATGGACTGGCCAACGCCAACATCCTAAGGGATAGCCAGCACAAGTTTGTTGCCTGTAGGTCTTGCTTGGGCAATCTCATTTCCTTCTACGACCAGGTGGCCTATCACCTGGACAAGGGAGAAGAGATTGATGTCATATATCTTGACTTCAAAAAAGCCTTTGATCTGGTATCCCATGATCACCTCTTGGCAAAACTGGCCAATTGTGGCCTTGGGTCCACCATGATCCCTTGGCTGGGAAACTGGCTCCATAGTCAGACCTAGAGGGTAGCAATAGATGGCAGTCACTCATCGTGGTGTCCTGTGACCAGTGGGGTCCCCAAGGCTCTGTCCTTGGACCCATATTGTTCAACATCTTCATTAATGATGATGTGGACATTGGAGGAGTCAGGAGTGGACTGGCCAAGTTCGCCAATGACACCAACTTTTGGGGCAAAGCATTCCACGCCAGAAGACAGGCAGGTGATCCAGGCTGATTTGGATGGGCTCAGCAAATGGGCAGACAAGAACCTGATGGTGTTCAACACTGAAAGATGCAAGGGTCTCCACCTTGGGAAGAAAAACCTGCAGCATCCTTATAGGCTCGGCAGTGCTATGCTGGCTAGCACTACAGAAGAAAGACTTGGGGGTCATCATTGACCACAAGATGAACATGAGCCTGCAATGCGATGCTGCGGCTAGTAAAAGCGACCAAAACGCTGGCTTGCATCCATAGATGCTTCTCGAGCAAATCCCGGGATGTCATTCTCCCCTTGTACTCGGCCTTGGTGAGGCCGCAGCTGGAGTACTGCATCCAGTTTTGGGCTCCACAATTCAAAAAGAATGTGGAGAAGCTTGAGAGAGCCCAGCGAAGAGTCATGCGCATGATCAGGTCAGGATAACGGACCATACGACAACAGGCTGAGAGCCATGGGGCTCTTTAGCCTGGAAAAGCGCAGACTCGGGGTGATCTGATGGCCACCTATAAGTTTGTCAGGGGTGACCACCAGGATCTGGGGGAACGTTTGTTCACCAGAGCGCCCCAAGGGATGACAAGGTCAAACAGTCATAAACTACTACAAGCCTGTCTGAGGCTGGACTAAGGAGGAATTTCTTTACTGTACAAGCCCCCAAGGTCTGGAACAGTCTGCCATCGGAGGTGGTTCAAGCACCTACTTTGAACACCTTCAAGAGTAAATTGGATGCTTATCTTGCTGGGATCCTGTGACCCCAGCTGACTTCCTGTCTTTGGGCAGGGGCTGGACTCAATCATCTTCCGGGGTCCCCTCCAGCCCTAATGTCTATGAAATCTATGAAAAAAAATCACAGGCAACAGATACCCCCTACAGCCAACAAGTGCTTTTGTTCATGTTGAGCTTGGACCCCACAGTAGCAGTGGGAAGGGCACATATTCTCTAACCTTTTTGAAGGTTTGTCTTGAATATCTAGAAAATTATATCACATTTATAAAGTTGAGTGAATATGGCATATATAAAATCTTGAAAAAATGGGAAGGGAGTTAACACTAAGGACTCCAGAGAGATAAAAAAGGTCAAGTAGAAGTACTGTACCTTAATTTTACAGAGGGAGTAAAGCAATGAAAACTGAGGAAGGAAGCCCAGCAGAGAACAACACAAGGCTGCAAGTTTTGCTGAAAGCAAGTGCCACTACAGTAAAGCCACAAAAATATTCTTCTTCCTCCTGCAGTGACATGCTCTAAGACATTAAGGGAGCAGTCCAATGGAAACATGAAGAAAACTACCAATTGCTAGACAGAGGGCCCATCTACATGTGCCAGTAGGGGACAGCAATAAACTGCAGAGCTTACTGGGGTACAGCACATTAAGTTGGGTCACAGAAGCTTGGTCTGGGGCTGCTCTGACTAGGCTCAATGTACTGCAGAGGAGCTGGCTAGGGCATGAGGATGTTTCAGTGTGGAGCTAACTGGCAGGCAGTCATTCCCCTCACTGAAGCACCCCCATTCCCCAGCCAGCCAGGTCAGGTGTCTATAGATGTGCTGCTGCACCAAAAAAAAAAAAAACCGTAACACCACAAACTCCATGGCAGAGCAGGACTTGTATTTACAAGTTCTATCCTGCTGCAGAGTTTATTCGTTTGGTACACCCTAAAAAGGGTGCACCTGTAGACATAGACATTTACTCAGTAGTTAGTCAACTGCGTAGCAGACACCTTGTGTAGAAGTACCCATTGTTATTTTCAGTGTTCTTGATCTCTGAATAAAGTGCCATTAAGAACACTGAAGGGGAAGAAGCAGCCATGATGCAATTCTTCCTTACCAGTAAAATCTGTTGTTATCTGGTACTTCAGTAATATGTTATTAACTCAAATTTCAGTGCCGCACCACTTTGCCTCCTGCTGTGCCAGTAACTGGAATTTTTAGATATCCAGCATGAGTGGGAAATGTGGGGTGCTGGTTAACAGAGATTTTACTGCAGAATGGTGTAAAACCCTTATTCTTGGATTGGAACAGTGAAATATGCAAGATCTTGCTTAATTAGTTATACGGTACACAAAATCAACAAGTTTGACAGGACAGAAGAAGAATGTGGAATGAAAAAGAGAGCGACCAAGGTGAAACTAAAGGGAATTTTATGAATATTAAAAGGTTAATGGGCAAATATGACAACAGCAAAATGCTACTCAAGGACAACACAAAGGGATCAAAAGGTTCCTTAACTGATAACACCTTTTGGAATCAAAGTCATCACAAAAGCATCTATACCAGAACACTAAAAGATGAACAGACATACGAAGGCTGAATTTAAACCAACTAAGCAAGCTCAGATACAAAGAACGGTATGAACACAAGAACTAGATGCTCAGAATTAGATCAGGTATTTATATTCAGCACTGCACTGTGCTGAGTAAACATACCCAAAGATGTACACAACATGTCAAGACTGTAAATTACAGCACATTCACATCACAACATCCTGCTCCACAAAGGCAGCCATCTCAACTGAACAGTTCAGGCGATAGCCTCTGGATGGTACTGCATGCCTGCTAATTATCATATTCACTCAGCAGTGCTGAGTGCACAGGTAACAGAGCCCCTATGCCAATTCTCTCTCAGGAGGCAGCCCTTGTGCTGCTGCCAGTCTTGACCAACTTAAGTTTTATCGGTTGATAAAAAAGCAGAGGTCTTCCATCTGTAAGAAAGTTGCCCAGCTGCATAAACTTCAAGTATTGACCAGAAAAAACAGATCTATGCTCATACCCAAAAAAGGTGGGGGAGGGGAGAGGAAGAGGAAGGAGGAGGAGGAAAAGAGATGTTGTGGTTACAAATAGTTTCAAGTGCAAAGTTGGTCAAGGCTGAACTACTAAGTTACTAGAAGGAATATTACAGAGATGTTATTCAAAAGTGAACCGTTTTCTTCAGAAAAAAAAAAAACACAAGAGTACTGGCTCCAGCATGAAATATGGCAGGAGCCTCCAAAAAGCAATCATGTTTTCAAAAGCACCTATAAAAACAAGGACTTACTGGACGAACAATTTGGAATAAATTACCCAATTCCAGAACAAAATTTGACAAATGGAAGCGATAAAAAGGTGACTTAACACTAAGTAGCTTCAGTGTAATTAGATAGTTGCATCTGTGCTTTTTCTATTGCTCATTAAAGCATTAGTCTACCAGACTACCAAGATTCTGTATAAAAGGATAGGGCCCCAACACCAAGTAACAAACATAAAAATACTACTATTCATAGTTCCCATCTAGGGAAAAATTGATAAATTCTGCCATTTAAAAAATAACCAAATATGAAGCCTACAAGTAAAGAACAATACAAGAACCAAGCTTCAGGATATTTCTGATCACCTTTAGTCCTCAAAATTATGAATTAATTGGGAGTTATCTTGTTCTGTAGACTTACTATGCAGGAAACTGACTTTCAGTCTTTCACCTAAGTCTGTTTAAGTGACCTATTCCACCAGAGAGAGAAGGTACCAATGCCCAAAAACCACCAGAGTTCCCAGACTTTCAGGGTTCTGTCCCACCTGGACAATCACAGACACTAAGAAAAATACTTTAAAAGTTAACATGTTAAGACATGCATAAGAAGCAAAGTTTTCCCCCCTCTTACCCCCTCAGAACCTGCTAAGCAGAGTTAGTTGAAAGAACAGGGGTAGCAGTTTGGTTTTTTTGGACATCTGTAACACTGCTGAAGAAGTGCCAAAGAAAGCTTTGAAAGGCAACTATTTACAACCATCAAAACACTTCTAGTAGAACAGTTAAAGTCTTAGTTCTGTCCTATAGTTCCAATACAAAATTGCTCTAGTACCCAATTCCTGTTTGGTGATTAGTCTGAAATGCAGGACAAAAAGAATATTAGATGCTTCATTTGCAGGTAAGAACTACAGAAAAATATGAAGCGCTCTAAGATGAACATGGGCCGGCAGTGTGGGGATGCAGTCAGGAAGGCCAACCATACCTGGTCATGAATCCACAGATGCATCTCAAGCAGGTCCAAGGAGGTGATCTTCCCCCTCTATGCAACACTGGTCAGGCCGCAGCTGGAGTACTGTGTCCAGTTCTGGGCACCACATTTCAAGAGGGATGTGGACAACATGGAGAGGGTCCAGAGGAGGGCCACTCGCATGATCGGGGGCAGCAGGGCAGGCCTTATGAGAAGAGGCTATGGGACCTGAACCTGTTCAGCCTCCACAAGAGAAGGCTGAGGGGGGCATCTAGTAGCCTCTTACAAACCAGTCAGAGAAGACCAGCAGGCACCGGGGAAGTCCCTGCCCTGCCCCCCCCCAAACACTGCCAGGAGTGACCAGGAATAACGGTCACAAGCTGGCAGAGGGTAGATTTAAGCTAGACATCAGGAGGCGCTACTTCACCGTCAGGGCAGCTAGGATCTGGAACCAACTTCCAGGCGAAGTGGTGCAGGCTCCTACCCTGGGGGTCTTTAAGAGGAGGCTAGATGTACACCTTGTTGGGGTCGTTTGACCCCAGTACTCTTTCCTGCCATGGCAGGGGGGTCAGACTAGATAATCTGCCCATTCCACTTATGCAAAACAGAAATCATAAACTGCAAAAAAACATTAGAGAGGAAAGGACCTCTAGAAGATGCTTTCATAGCACACTTATTTTAAAAGCTTGACAGGAAATTGAAATTCTGAAGAAGACTACAGGCCTCGTCACATGCTGCACTTTGTGCTCAATGTTGATCGATTTCAGTGCTAGCTCAAGTCTGGAGCAGTGGCACCTTAAGGCTAAAATTAAAAACCTTTTCCAACTGTCTAACCTGCACAGCTGTGATTTGGTTGCCACAGAGGGCTGACCACCAAGGGCTGGACTAGGAGCTATAGCTGTGAATTGCCAATGGAAAGCTGGTGACCCAGGAGACCTCTATCCCTGCTCTAGGTGGGGCTATGCGAGACATGGGATGTGGGCACAGAGTTAATAAAGCTGGGAGGAAAAAAAAAAAAAAGTGTGAGTGGGATGGGGGAAGATGAAGGAAGTCAGCTACTGAAGGATCAATTTAAAAAGTTAAAATTCAAAAAAGGAAAAAAAGAAGAAATAAATTAAAAGGAAGTCTCATGTTTTAATAGACTGGGTTTTGGATTGAGGGGTGCTAGTTGTGCTGGAGGGTGGGGGGAGAGGAAGCCTCAGTTCATGAGGACCAAGCCTGGCCCCCTACCTTGTCTCCCCCCTCCTGCCCACCAGACCCGTCTATGCCCGGTGACGTGGCTAACTGGTATGTGCTCTGCAGGCTGCTTCCATAGGATTGAACCCCTGGGGGTAGGAAGGTCCCACCCCAGGGGCAGCGGGGGAGCTGGCTTGGTGCCAGAACCAACCCCTGCGAAGTAGAGAGTGGAAGTATTGTCCACGTAGTTTTGAGAGCTGTATTTTCAATGGTGGCATTTGCCATGCTAAAAAGCAGGAAACTCTTACTCAAGATAAAAGAATAGGAATTTGAGTAAGAATTTTAGCATTTGGACCAAGAGAAAGACTGAAACTCAGAGACACTGCAGGAGAAAGCAACAGCACAATGTTTAAGTTAAGAAAGAGAATAGATCTGATCAGGAATGATTTCATAGATTTTCATAGGCATCAGGGCTGGAAGGGACCTCGGGAGATCGAGTCCAGCCCCCTGCCCAAAGGGCAGGAAGTCAGCTGGGGTCATAGGATCCCAGCAAGATAAGCATCCAATTTACTCTTGAAGGTGTTCAATGTAGGTGCTTGAACCACCTCCGCTGGCAGACTGTTCCAGACCTTGGGGGCTCGGACAGTAAAGAAATTCTTCCTTGTGTCCAGCCTGAAACGGTCTTGCAAGAGTTTGTGACCGTTCGACCTCGTCATCCCTAGGGGCGCTCTGGTGAACAAACGTTCCCCCAGATCCTGGTGGTCACCCCTGAGCCTGCGCTTTTCCAGGCTAAAGAGTCCCATGGCTCTCAGCCTGTCATCGTAAGATCTGTTTTCCTGACCTCTGGTCATGCGCGTGGCTCTCCTCTGGACTCTCTCAAGCTTCTCCACATCCTTTTTGAATTGTGGAGCCCAAAACTGGACGCAGTACTCCAGCTGCGGCCTCACTAAGGCCGAGTACAAGGGGAGAATGACATCCCGGGATTTGCTCGAGAAGCATCTATGGATGCACGCCAGCATTTTGGTCACTTTACTAGCCGCATCGCATTGCAGGCTCATGTTCATCTTGTGGTCAATGATGACCCCCAAGTCTTTTTCTTCTGTAGTGCTAACCAACGTAGCACTGCCGAGCCTATAAGGGTGCTGCAGGTTTTTCCTCCCAAGGTGGAGAACCTTGCATTTTTCGGTGTTAAACACCATGAGGTTCTCGTCTGCCCATTTGCTGAGCTTGTCCAGGTCAGCCTGGATCACCCGCCTATCTTCTGGCGTGGATGCTTTGCCCCAAAGTTTGGTGTCATCGGCGAACTTGGCCAGTCCACTCCTGACTGCAATGTCCACACCATTAAATGAAGATGTTGAACAGTATGGGTCCAAGGACAGAGCCTTGAGGGACCCCACTGGTCACAGGGCACCACGATGAGTGACTGCCATCAATTACAGCCCTCTGGGTCTGACCACAGAGCCAATTTCCCAGCCAGCGGATCGTGGTGGACCCAAGGCCACAACTGGGCAGTTTGGCCAAGAGGTGATCATGGGATACCAGATCAAAAGCTTTCTTGAAGTCAAGATATGACATCAATCTCTTCTCCCTTGTCCAGGTGACAGGTCACCTGGTCATAGAAGGAAATGAGATTGGTCAAACAAGACCTACCCGCAACAAACCCATGCTGGCTATCCCTTAGAATGTTAGCCTGGGCCAGTCCATCAAGGATGGCCTCCTTAATAAACTTTTCTAAGATCTTCCCCAGGATAGAAGTCAGGCTAATGGGCCTGTAGTTAGCCGGATCCACTCTCCTCCCTTTCTTGAAGATCGGCACCACATTGGCCTTCTTCCAGTCTTCGGGCACTACACCAGAGCGCCAGGAGTTTTCAAAGATCCGTGCCAGGGCTGGGCTATGACGCTCGCCAGCTCCTTGAATACCCTAGGGTGCAGACTGTCAAGGCCAGCTGACTTGAAGGAACGTCTTGAGAAGCTGGATACCTTCACGAGGTCAGCATTTATGGAGGGTAGGGGATCCCCATCACCCAGATCTCCCTGTCCCACAGCAGGCATGGGCGTCCCATGGGACTGATGAAAGACTGACGCAAAAGTACCTATTTAATAGGTTGGCTTTTTCCTGGGCGTCAGTTGTCAGTTGCCCCGTCTGGTTTAGCAGGGGTCCAATGCTGCCCTTGCTTTTCCTCCGGCTCCCCACATATCTGAAAAAGGACTTTTTGTTGTCCTTGATGCTTGAAGCTAGTTGGAGTTCAGCTGCAGCCTTGGCTTTCCTGGTTTGCTCCCTGCAGGACCGGACTAGCGCAGAATAATTTTCCTTGGAGGCGAATCCCATCCTCCATCCTTTGTAGGCTTCCCTTTTTAGTCGCAGGAGGTCTGCTACGTCCCTGGAGAGCCAGGAAGGCTGCTGTGCCTTCTTGCTGCCTTTCCTCCGTGTTGGAATAGATTTAGCTTGTGCATTGAGGATCGCTTCCTTGAGGAGCAACCACTCTTCTTGAACTCCCATCTCCCTGGGGTCATGGTCCCTGAGGGCCTGACCGACAAGCCTCTTGAGCTTGTCAAAGTTGGCTTTTCTGAAGTCAAGGACTTCCGTGGTGCTGACTGACTTGCCAGCTTTACAGCGGATGGTGAAGGTGATCAGCTGGTGATCGCTGTCACCCAGCTTCCCATCCATCACTAGGTCGCCTATTAGGTCGTCCCCCTTAGCCAGTACCAGGTCGAGCAGCGCTTTGCCTCTCATTGGCCCACAGACTTCTTGAGTCAGGTAGAGGTCATCCACGCATGAGAGAATTACTATTGTCCATAGTAAATAAAGAAAAATGTAGGGTGAAAGATGCTAGTAAAGAAACAGATAAATTCTGAAAAACGTTTAAAAATAAAATCTTGTTGTGACATACACCTGGATCAAATTATGACCTTCATTTTTTTGCTACATGATGAGCACATCTACCCTTGCCCAACCCAGAAACTGATGCATTCCAGTAAGCAATCCCAGTCAGAAAGGGATGTTTAACACGCACGAGTGACCAAGGGCAATCAAACAGTAGTGTAGGCCCATAAAAACTTTCACTGACAACTCCTAACTCCAAACCTCATAGAACAGGGAAAGTTTCATAGGTTCCCCCAAGGGAAGAGAAGAATGAACTCTTATTCTGGGTACACGGCAAGAGAGGAAAAAAGTTGTACTTAGGGGATACACGCAGAAAGGGCCAGGCTACCACCACATGTCAAAACTTTCTTTCCAGCCAGCCAGAGGTTTTTCTCATCCTGAATTGCTAATAAAACCTCAGATGATCCAACAAAAGCAGCAGCTACATGCAAGTTTTTAGCTTGGGAACCTTTGTAAGTAAACATTTCAAAAACATAAAAAGTTTGACTCAGAAGTATAAAAGAAATAAGCCACTGGGCATCCAAACTTATTATTTATTTTTTATCCCAGTGTACTTTGTTTTCTAGTAAAAACATGCTAAGTTCATATAACAAAACTGTACTGAATTTCATGTGAATTGGACATCAATGCATACTGTACAAGTGGAGAATAAGGGACTTTGTGACAAGGAAAAACACCTCTTCTCTCTCTACCTTTGATAAGCTGCAATCATGAACTGACTGATACAGCTGAGCATTCCCCATATACATCAGTTCACTTCAAAAATCCAATTCTCAGATAGCACAGGGGATAAACAACTGACATTACATAGAACAGGCTGGTTTTCCTTTAAAGCTTTTAATATCTTGTTTATGCTACTGAGGCAAACTATAGCCCAGCCCCACAGACATATGGCAGCAAAACTGCAGGTTAATTTTTAAGGAATCTCCACGCGCAGCTGGAAAGAGCAAGGTGTCACAGGTTAAACAGCTTGAAGCAAAAGTCTGAAAACTGCAGGAAAATCTCAGAAAAATGTCTCTTCACAACAGAAAATAATTTTAGACTAAAATAAATCTACGTAAAGTATTTACTCAATTAAGGGGACAAGGCTTTTCCTCTCCATTTAGCATGGGGGGAGGAGAAAGGGAAGCCCTACATCTTCAAATCTAGTACAAAGTGCTAGGGGCAGACTGCTGCTGCAGCTCTGGCTCTGACCCCAAATCCAGGTCAGGGCTGGCAGCACAGCTGCTGCCTGCCCCCTATCCCAAACAGCATTCCCCACCTCCTCGGCTGCACTGCATTCCCCCTTACCTTTGCTCCACTGGAGGCTGGCTCCACCTTCACAGGCACCTGGAGCAGACCATGGCTCCAGCCTGGCCCTGTAGCAGCAGTGCAGTCAGCACTGCTGCTGAAGGGCCAGGCTAGGGCTGTGCTCAGTAACCCAGGTTGTGGCTGGAACGGAGCCTGCCAGAGCACAGGTAGGGAAAGGGGAAGGTGAAGACAGGCAGGTGGTAGAAACTTTGTTTTGCAACCCTGACCTAACCTTGGCAGACAAAAGCAGTGGTAGAAGCTCAGGACCTAGGAGGGTTGCATGTGGGGACAGGATCAAGCCCAAAATTTAAAAGTTCAGGATAAAGGGAGGTAGACTGCATGGTCTCCCCCACACTTCAAGTTGCACTGGTAGAGCTGAAGATGGAATTGAATTACCATCACCTGCCCCAGGCCAACACTTGAACCTCCCCCTCCCCACTTTTGAACAGGGAAGGACAAGCCACAAAACAGTTCTTTGATTTCAGTGAATACGGTAGACAGATATAGTGCCTCTACCTACCTACCAGCAAGTTGTTCTAGTATTTTTTAATTAAAAATAATTGTTATTGAGTTTAGTTAATCTGAAATCTGATTAGCTTTAAAAGAAATTCAGGCTGCAATATTATCCTTTAATAAAACAAACATTAGCACTCCATGACTACTAGACTCTGCATTTCCACATCAAAAAATCACTACTCTTAAAACACTTAAAGGGCTGAACTGTGTCTCAGTATGAATTTTTCCTATTTCCTAATCGTTTCTAAAAACTCTTGAGAATCCTTTCCAATTTTTGTCTTCTTACCACCAGAATAACCAATAGTATTCCAAAACCTGGTATTCGGTTTTACTGAGACCTGGTTATCAACAACAACAACAGCAGCAGCAGCATTCATGGGCAGAAATAGGGAGAGTTTTGCCATGCATCCAACAGTTACTGGATTTGCTGAATCTGTCAAAACCTCAGAACTAAATATCTGGTTTCCAGCACACCTTAGAAAGTTTGTTTTTCCATGTTTTAATGGCCAATTCTCCTCAGTAAGTCTGAACCAATTACTAGAAATGAAATAAGCAGGATTTTGATTCCTGCTTTTCAATGGATAATTTAAAATAAAAATTGTTCCTTCACTGGCATAATGTATATAGCCTGAACTTATGCCAACCGAATGTAGTATGAACTAGGAGGTGCCCCAATATATTTATTGCCTACTGGATCAATGCTAATAAAAAAGGAAATTGCATTAAATTTGCTATTGGCTTTTTTTGACTGTTGTAGCCAATGTTTACCAATGATTATGCCTTCTGGCCAGGGTGCTGGACACCTGGGTTCCCTCTCCCCTGTGCGGCCATGGTCCCCAGGTGCCTCGGTTCCCTTAAGAAATGGCAGGTTTCACCTTGCAGGCAGGCAGGCAGCATTCTAGCCTACAAGGGGCCTTGCTCTTTGGGCTGCCAGAAGCGAGACACAGGGTGCCGTGTGCATACGTGTGGCCACATGCATGAACATTAGGGCCGTGCAAAATTTTGGCAGCTGTTTAGTTTTGGAGGCATTTCTGCGCCCAGAACACTGAATCAAGATGGAAGGCTCCAAAACGTTTCAGAAAGTGTTTCAAAGAATTTGAGTCAAGCTTGCAGGGAAGCAAAAACTTGGAAGAGGCAGAGGAAAAAAAAAAAGAGAGAGGGGAGGAAGGACTGCTCCAATATTGATATCTAGCTCCTAGTTCAATCCCCCAGGTCTCCGATCATTTCCCCAGCTCTTCCCAGGGGGCACAGGCCCCCAATCTATGCACGGGGTTTCAGCAGGCTGCCACTGTGGGCTGGGGCCAGCAGCAGAGTATCAGGAAAACTGAAGTGCTGCCATTCACTCCAGCCTTGCAACGGCAGCCTGCTGAAACCCAGCATGCAGATGTGGGGGCCCATGCCCCTCAGAAAGAGCCAAGGAATCCCTGCTGCATGCCCTGGCTCCACAGGGAGCAGAAATCCGTGCCAGGGTTTCCTCCCCACCACTGTCTGCCCTACACAGCCCCATGTCCCCAGGGCAGCATGCGATTGGCAGCAGTGGGGAAAAGACCCCAGCATGGATATCTGCTCCCTGTGGAGCAGAGTTGTGAGACAGGGACCAGCAAGACCTGCTCACTGCTCTGCACTGGTTTCCCTACCCTGAGACCTAGCATGACAGGGATCGGAGATCCATATGGGGGTCACCTTCCCTGCACGGAAGGCAGTGGTCTTCCCCCCTCCCCCCCCCCCAGACAAGCCACCCATTGTCCCAACCTGCTCCCTACTGGGACCCTGCAGCCCCTGGCCCCAAGCCTCATTGGGCTGGGTAGGGCTATGCAAAGATTCCCTTGCACCCTGTTCGAAATGGGTTCAAAGAAGATTTGGCAGAGCCAAATCCTCATAGCAGATTCGGCTGAAACAAGAGGACAGTGATCCAAAACACCAAAATGAATCCCCGTCCTCCAAAATGGCCAAATCTGAAACCAAATCAAAAACACAGCTGTTTCATACAGCCCTAATGGACATGGCCAGGAATAGTCAGGAAGCACGGAGAGCAGCTCCCTGCAGGTAAGTCTATGAATAGAAGGTGCATGTGGGGAAGAAGCCTCAGAAGCCCCCACAATGAGGGAGGAAGTAGGGCAGGGGATGGGGGCACTCCCCAGCTAGGGCAATGCATGGGATCCAGGGCCAAAGTGGGATGGAGCCATAGGCAATTTGCCCAGGGGACATGTCAGGCAGCTCCCTACCACTGTATGCACCCCCCCCCCAGGGGAGGCATGTGCCCCCCCAGTTTTGTGCACAGGGTGGATGCGAGCTGCTCATTGTGGGCATGGGTCTCTCCGCTCTGCTGCCTCTCTCGGGATGCAGAGTTGTGCCTCCCACTGCTGAGCAAGCAGCAGGGCTGCAGCCAGTGTGGGGCTCCCAGGGCAAAGGCAGCAGAGCAGGGATCCCCAGCCCCACAGTGGGTAGCTTGCATCCACCCCTCGTCCTGCTCCACTTAGTGTCCCTGTGCTTAAAAATAGTGGCAGCAGCACTTGAATTCAAGTTCATTCAGCAATCTTTAGTTCAAGCACCCCCCCCACCATTTTTAAGCATTGGGATGCTGAAGCAGGAGGCTCCCAGACAGAGTGCCCCCCAAAAAGGTTTATTTAGTGTCAGTAACTTAAAATGCCAAGTGCCTCATATTTTAAAAGTAAATTGGTTATTGGATCAGCATCGGCCAATATGGTCGATTAATAATCAGCTATTGGTATCAGCCAAGAAAATCTTCGTTGGTGCACCCCTAATACCAACCATGGGAGTCACAGAAAAGTAGGGCTGGAAGGGACCTCCAGGGATCTAGTCCATCCCCTTCCTGAGGCAGAATCTTCCGTATCCAAAACTAATCTAAACAATCTATAGTCAAAACCCCATACAAAAGACTGTCAACCCTGACATAACAGACATAACACTATAAAACTTACCACAGATAAAAGCAGGGGGAACCAGAGCAGCAAGCATCCTGTTGTTATGAAATGTCAACCTATGCTCAAGAGATCCCCAGTAAAAGAGTGATACCCCCACTACAAAGGAAGGTGAAACACCACACAGTCCACAGCATACCAATCTGACCATGGGGTAAAAATTCCTTCCCAACCCCAAATATGGCAATCAGTCTGACCAAGTGGACAAGCAAGACCTGCTAGCCAGGAAACTCTGGCTTTGGGCCCAGTAGGAACACTGGCACACCCTAGTCGAAGTCCCCAGCCTTGGCTGTAGCCAACAGTGGATGACTCTTGAAGAAGGCTTAAAAAAATCACCAAGACATGGAGCAGAAAAAAAAATGGAAATGAGAGGTGAGGAAGGGGAGGGTGCAGGTGCAGCCAAAGCCCAGAAGCAGGCAGAAATTAAAATATAGGTATAGCTATGCTCAAGTCATCCACAACCTCTTCCTGAATACCTCCAATGATGGAGGGTCAGCTTCCCTAGCAGTTTTATTCTACTGCCTCGCTGTTCTAAAATGTGAAAAAGGTTTTTCTGGATATCCAATCTACACTTATTTTGCTGCAACTTCAAGCCATTGGTCCACATCTTCTGCAGCAAGAGAAAAAAAAAAGGTGCTTTCCCTCTTCTTCGTGGAAGCCCTTCAGGTGTTTGAAGACTGCTCTGATGTCCCCTCTGCACCTTTTCCACAAGCTGAGCATGCTTAGCTTCTTCAGCCCCCTCGCATATGACTTGCCTTCCAAATCCTTGATCATCTTCATTTCCTACCTCTGGATCTTCTCTAACATTTCTGCATCTTTTTAAATATGGCACTAGAACTGTATCCAGTGCTCCACATGGAGGTCTAACCAGTGCCAAGTAGAAGCACTATCACCACCCCCATCTTGCACCTAATGCTTTTGACGCATCCCAAAAATTGCATTTGCCTTGTGTGGCTACATCACACTACAATTCGTACTAAGTCTGTGGCCTACCAAGACTCCCAACTGCCTTTTCCATAGTGCTTCTATCCAGCCAGGTGTCCCCCAGTTTGCATTTGTGTTTTTTGATTATTCCTCCCAAGATATAGCATAGATATTGTATTTGTTCTCATGTAACTTCATCTTATTATCTCTAGCCCAACTTTCCATTCTGTTGAGATCTTTCTGAATTGCACTCACATCGTCCAACATGTGTATAATCCTTGTCAGTTTTGGATCATCTGCAAACTTGCTCAACGAGCTTTCTATGCCAGCATTCAAATTATTAATGAAACATGTTAAACAGCACCAGGCCCAGGATGGACCTCTACAGACGCCATCTGATACCTCCTCACATTCTGACATGCACTTATTCACAATTACCTTTGACTTGCAGCTACTGAACCAGTTACCTATCCACCTGGTAGATGTTTTCTTTGAGCCCACATTTCTCCAATTTGTTTATTGAGAAGGTCATGCAGGACCCTGTCAAAAAACCTTGCTGAAGTTGACAAACACTATAGCAAAGCATTCTCTTCATTAAAGGGTAGTTACTTAAGCAAAAAAGCAGATCAAGTGTTTGACAAGCTTATGATCACCTTTCCTCCTCTAAATGCTTGCAAGTGGCATTCTCTGGAATACACTCCCGTAACTTCCCAGGTAGTGAGGTGATCCTAAGCAGTTTATAGTTCCATGGGGCCCCTTTTCACACCCCCCACTTTTTTTTTTTTTTTAAAAGAGCACTACATTGGCCCTTTTCTAGTCCAGTGCCATAATTCCCATGTGTATGTACATTAAGTAATCAAGACTACAAGATTATATCAGTACAAAGAAAAAGAATCCCTGCTTGGGAAAACATTAAGTATACTTAAGTTTTAACCCTTAATATTTACATGGTTTGCTGAATCAAGGCATTAATTCATAAAATTAGAAAGTAAAGTAACCGAACTAGAAGTTAAAAGATACCAACTCTAGTGTATATTAAACTGTAAGCTTAAAAGTAAGCAAGTCTCTCATAAGAGTGTCTTAAGCAAGACAGTCAGAAGCAAGCTAAAGTTAAACCTGCATTTACACCTTAATGCCTAAACTCCAAGGAACAGAACTCAAGATACAGCAAGCTAAGTAGTTCCACATTTAACAGATTGAGGAATTTGCTTAAATTTTCTTAGAGCTGAATATTATAAAAGAATTAAAAGATACTTTGGGGAAATTAACATCTGTACTATCTACCCAAGCTTATTGTTGTATATGCCAAAAATACTTTGATTTTTATTATGAAGTATTTATTTCCAGCAATAATAATCTGATCCATCTTTGTCTCTAATACATAGAAAGGCCTGTACTTACCCAATTAAAAGAAGAACTGTGCACACCACAAGAAATCCCAGAGAATACTTGAGCGCAGTTTTGACCTGCTGTAGATCAAAGCAAACATTAGCTTATTTGACCTAATGAAACTTGGAAAAAAAAAAAGCATTTGACCAAACAAATCCAAGTAAAGTTACATTCCACATTTAGTATGACGTGTTTTTGTTCTTTTTAGTAAAAGATTTACATGAAATTCAGTGAGGCAGCATATTAAGAATTAAGATTCACTTCAGATGCAAATATTGCAGTTTGTCATTAAGAGATATCAGCCATTAAGTTCTACCCAAGCTGTTGGCAAAGGAAATAGAAGTACTCTGGCTATATTTGTTATATTATTCAATGATGTAAACAATGACTTTCCCTGTTTTGCTTGTACTGGAAACATGACAAGAAGCCTCAGTTTAGAAGTAGACCTGAAGTGATTTTAAAAAAAACAAAAACAAAAACAGAATTATACATAGTTAGGGTTGGAAGGGCTTTCTGGAGGTGATCTAGTCCAGCCCCCTACTGAAAAAGCAGGATCATCCCCAATTAGATCATACTAACCAAAGCTTTGTCTAGCTGGGTCTTGAAAACCTCCAAGGATGGAGATTCCACAACTTCTCTGGGTAACCTGCTGTTGCACTGTTTTACTACCCTCCTACTGAGGAGATTCTTCCTAATATAGGCAACTTAAACTTCCCTTGCTACAACTTGAGACCATTGCTCCTTGGTCTGTCATCTGCCACCACTGAGAACTAGAGGTGAACTGATGCATCAGGTCGCATATCAGATCGGCACCAACAGGAAAGTTAACATTATTGGCCAAAAAAGCAGACTGCCAATAGTGTTACCAATAAGCATTGCATGCATGTGTGCAGCCACAGCATCCATGCAGGTAGGAATGCAGGTCTGGTGGCTTGGAGAGCAGCATCCAACTGATAAGTTTGTTGGGGAGGACAGGGGCATGGGGAACCAGCTCAAGGCCCCCTGGTAAGGGAAGGAGTGGGGCTGGGGCAGCCCAGCCAAGGTGCATGGCAGTTCATCCTGGGGGTACAAGGAGATGGGGGCAGAGGGTGGGTGGCTCCCTGCTGCTGCATGCACCCCCAGAGGCATGTGCCTCCCCCAGATGTGTGCAGGGAAGATGCCAGCTGCCCAATGCAAGCTTGGGACAAAGGGTTGTACCAGCCTCTTCCAGGAGTATGGAGCTGGGCTGGGCTGGGGCTGTGCTCAGCACAGACTCAGCTGCACGGGTGGGCCACAGTGGCACTAGGGGAGGATCCCCATAAACCCTCCCTCCTAGATGTGTGGGGTGGGTGGCAGTGCCAAGTCTCCCCTGAATGTAGTCACAGCCCAGCACCCCCACCAGGAAGAGGCTGGTGCAGCTCCTGGACTGGCCCTGAGCCTGCAGCAGGTAGTCCACTTCTGCCCTACACAAATCCAGGAGGGGCACATGCCCCACCATGCTGCACCCCAGGAGTGCATGTAGTGGCAGGGAACCACCCTCACCCCTCCTCCAGCCACCCACAGATCTGCCCCACGCACCCTGGCTGCATTCACCACCTGGCAGGGCAGCACCTGCTCTACTCCCTCCCTCACTGTGGGGAGCCTCAATCCATCCCCCCACACCATTCCCCTCTACCGACTTACTAGCAAGATTCTGCTCTCCAAGCTGCCTAGCTGCATTCCTATAAAAATCGGTTACTGGATTAGTAACAGCCAAGAAAAAAATCTTTAAATCAGTGCACACCTAGTAAGAACAGTTTAGCCCCATCCTCTTTCAAATCTCCTTTCAGGTAGCTGAAGGCTGCTATGAAATCCTCTCTCAATCTTCTCTTCACCAAAATAGAACCCAGTTCCCTCAGTCTCTCTCACATGTCATGTGCCTTACCCCGAACCATTTTTGTTGCCCTCTTCTGCTGAGCTCTCTTATTTGTCCACATCCTTTTTGTAGTTGGGGGGGGGGGGGGGCGCGGTACTCTAGACATGACAGTACTCTAGATGTGGCATCACCAGTGCTGAATAGAGGGGAATAATCACTTCTTTTGACCTGCTGGCAACACTCCTACCAATGCAGCCTAGTATGTCGTTTGCCTTCTTGGCAACAGGAGCACACTGCTGGCTCATATTCAGCATATTATCCACTGTAACCCCCAGGTCCTTTTCTGCAGAGCTGCTGCCCAGCCAGTCAGCTCCAGCCTGCACTGGTACATGGGATTGTTCTCTCCTAAATACAGGACTTTGCACTTGTACTTGTTCAGCCTCATAAGATTCCTTCTGGCCCAATCCTCCAATTTGTCTAGCTCACTCTGAATCCCAGCCCTATCCTCCAGGCTATCTACTACTCCTTCCAGCTTGGTGTCACCTACAAGTTTGCTGAGGGTATACTCTATGCCATCTTCCAGATGTTTGATGAAAACAGTGAACAAAAACAGCTCCAGGACTGTCCCTTGGGGCACTCCACTGGATACCGGCCGCCAACTACACAGAGCCATTGATTAGTACCCTCCAAGCCCAATGCTCCAGCCAGTTTTCTATACACCTTACAGTCCCATTCATCCAGCTCTTACTTCCTTAACATCCTTGCAGGCAAGCTGTGGGAGACTGTACCAAAAGCCTTGCTAAAAATCAAGGTACACTACATCCACTGATCTCCCGCATCCACAGTGCTAGTCACATCATAGATAAATACAAAGGCCTTTCTACATATTGAAAATGGAAGTGGCTGCTATCAGTGAGAAGGGCTTCAAGCTAAACTTAATTTCAGCTAAGACGCTGACAATTTCAAAAATATGCATGTTTGTGCAACCCACCCTTATGAAATCTTTGCAAGTTTAACATGGAGTTCAGCTCACATCTTAACTTAAGCAGTCTTACTTCCATTTTGGAAAAATCATTAGGAGAAAAAAAAAAAGTCAAACGTCTGTAAATTATTTTCAATAGATTCAACAACAACAACAACAAAAAATCTAATTCACTAGACTTCAGCGTTTTTTGCATGAGTGTTCATGGAGTAGTCATGCAGATTATAGAAAGGTAAACAAAACTTACTGAACATGTATTGCTATCATCTTCTGCCTTCTCCTCATAATAGAAATAGACAAAAGGGATCCACAAGAAAACACAGAATAGGATGACCGAGTACAAAGCTAGAAAAGAAAACACAGAAAAAGAATTAGTTATTGTATTGACTCAAATACAGAGTGAGGTCTGTTCCCACCCACCCCCCAAGTCAGTATTGATCTGAGGGGGGCTGTAGCTTAAGTCCACAGACCCCTGCAGCAGAACCCAAGTCCCAGCTGCCACCCATGAGGCAGTGGTAGCTGCTGCAGCAGAGCAGAGAGCCTGGCTCCCCGCCCCCCGCCATGGGTTCAAGCTGGGGTGGGGCCAGTTCCCCACCTGTGTGCATACTCCTGGGCAGGCAAAGGGAACCCATACCCCCCAAATCTGTGTACAGGGTGGGTACAGACCTAACTTAGTCCTGAAACAGCTTAAACTCCAGTAGCCCTAGACTAGGTGTTAAAAAAAGGATGACACAGTCCTATAACTAAACACTTCACATTTGTCAATATGTGCTCAGAATGGATACAAGTGTTCAGGCAATTAAAATTATTAACTGCAATTTTAAAAAGCCAAAATTTCATCCCAATATCTGGAAATAAAAGCGTTCCCACAATTTAAAGAAAGACATAAAAAACAAAAATTTTGAAGCTCTTAAGCTAAAGTTCTGAAGGAGTTAACACCTCCATCAACATTTGGAAGATCAAACCAGAGAAGTCAATACAGATTGCTAGGTTACTTTGGATGCTGACAGACATGCAGGCCCCCACCAACTCATGGCACATTATATAAATCACCACAAGTTAGGAGCGCTCCAACCCAACAGATGTTCACCTGTTAGGTCGGTGGGGAGGGGACAAGAAAAAAAGATAAAGAGCTCTACTTTGGAGCTGATCAAACCTGAAGAGCCAGCCTTCAGGCCCCCCAACAATGCTACTTGCAGGCTGAGCAAATGGGCTGGTGGGGATGATGGCCCACATCGCAGGGAGGCTCCAATCCATCCCCACTCCATCCCCTCCCTGCAGCTCAGGCCAGGCAAACCCAAGCCTGGAAGACTTACTCCCCCCTCCCCTACCCCTCCCTTCCTGAACACAGCACAGGCTGCATCAGCCTAGCCCCAATCACACAATGGATTGGAGCAGCTTCAGGAACTTCTGGGCATCTTTACAAGTGCTCTGGGGTGCGGGAGGGAGAAGACACTTTAACTGGAGTGGCTCTCAGGAGCTGCTCCAATTAAAACATTCACAGCATCACATGTATTCAGTGTCCCACACTTCAAAATGGTGCCAAGGGAACTTAACTAAAAAACTCATTTGACAAGGTTTAGTTAAAGCACCCCCAGCACCATTCTAAGATCAGGGACGCTGAATATACATGACACGGAGGCTGCTGGCAGTCTCCTCTGATGTGTGCTAATTAGCACATGTCAGAGCAGGCATCCAGGACATGTGCAGGTACAGTTGCATAGGGTCAAAGTGGAGCGCCTTTATCTGACCCCTCATTTGATGAGGGTTAAATCAGCCACTTAAAATGCTCTGCAGAAGTGCACAAGTGTCACCATATGACTGTAGAGCACTTTCAGGAGCCAACTATGCAACAAGTGTCACTTCTGTCTGCACTTTCAGTCACTGCCAATGATAGACTCCAAGGTTGTAAATGCACTTTGAGGTGGTCCTGATTGATCTCAACTTGATATGATCTGCAAAACACTTTGTGCACCTTCTAAGCTGTACTGCTGCTTCTCTGTCATTAGGCAAGGAATGCACATAGCCTTGTCCCTAGAATGAGCCACAATTAAAGTTAAAGTTAAATGAGCTACAACTAACTTACAGTTATGTCCTGGAATTAAAAAACCACCAAAACATGACCATCACCACAACCCATATACCCCAACAACTGTTAGCATATTTTATCCAGCATACTTCATAGGTACTTGAAGCAGGACAAATCGGTGTGAACATCTTTAGGATGCAGGTGACAAAGGCCTTCTCCCAAGAAAAAAAAAAAAAAAGTAATATCCCTTCACTTTTCCCCTCAGGCAGTAGTTTAAGACAACTGCTTATACCCTAGGAACTATAAGGGCACAAGAGCAGGTTATCTAAATGAAAACTGATAGAAAGTCCAGCAAGGCTTGGCAAAACAACCCCCTCCTGCAAGCTTCAGCTCAAAAAGGAATCCTACATAAAAAGTGGAAAAAACTAACACGTTACCAGGTCCAACTACAAAAAGAGTATTTGTATGCAGTCAGAGAATATGGAAGATAAGGCACAAGTAACACTGAACTTAGCAAGAACAAGAGACCAAGAAACCCCCCTGAAAAAGTATCCTATAAGCATAGAAAAGGAAAACCATGGGATGCATAGGCCCCTTAGTAAGTAGGGAGGGTGATCTAGGAACAGAAGCTAAAGTATTTAATGTTTGGGTTTTGTTTGTTTTTACACTTCAGTTTTCACAAATGAGAGGCCAGCAGTGAGATTAGGAGCACAGTAGGCAGCACAAATAGGTGGAGAACAGCTCAGTTTGTTCAGAGAAACTAGAGGTTAAGTACCCAGGACTGAATGAGGTGCATCTTTGATTAGTGGAGGAATTTGCTGTGGTAACTGTAGAGTGTTTGGCTATTCTTTGAGAATTCACAGAGGTCAAGTGAAGTTCTGGATGACTGGAAAAAGGGTAAATACAGTGGCCCCACCTTTAAGAAAGGAAAGGAGGATACACAGGAGTTAGTCTGATAAGTTTAACCTTGATACCTAGAAATTTTACAGAGCATGTCAACCAGGGATCCATTTTTAAGCACAAAAAGAACAAGGTTATCAAGAACAGCCAACATCAATTCGAAGCTTCAACATGCCTGACCAACCTGATTTTCTTTTATAAGAAGAAGTGATCAGCTGTATAGATTGAGGGCAGAAGGACAAAGGAGGAGAAAAAAAAAAAAGAGCAATGGGTGTAATCAACCTTGACTTTAGCAAGGACTGACAGCATCTCCCATAACATAATTAGTGTCTTAAGAAGCTAAGGAAATACAGACTAAAAGTGAATACTGAACTGGTTGGAACAGATGGCCAGGTGTCTGAAGCAGGGGCAGGAAGGTCCCAGGATTTCTCTTAGATGCAGAACTGTTTAATAACTTCATTAATATAGACTTGAGGATGGCACTAAAAAACTTACACTTTACAGATCTATGGATAAACCAAGTTGGATGGAGCTGCAGACAGCTGGAAGATGCATCAGGGTTCTGAATTACCTTGATAGAACTAGAGAAATGGTCCAAAAGAGTCAAAATGGAATTGAATAAAATGCATAGTCCTCCATCTAGGGCAGAACAATCAATCAGATGTACTCATACCAGCACACTGAAAGTGGAGAGATGGTGAACATCTGCATACGCATAACTAGAGAACAACTTGCCACTCTGCAATACTGCAGAAAGAGGACCTCAGGATTATAGCAAACCAAAAGATGAACAGGAGTCAAAAAGCAAAACAGATTGGGCTGTATCAATAGGAACACAGTCTGCAAGTCAAAGGAAATGATTCTTCCATTCAAGTCAGCATGGGTGAGGCCTCACTTGGAAGTACTGGGTACCTATACACAAGCATGCTCCAAAGCACATGGCAATTCGTGCACTGCAGCAGCCTCCCTCATGTCATGCATCAGCATCCTTGTACTTCAAAACAGTAGTGGGGGCACTTTATCCAAAGCTGGAATGAGTTTTAGATAAAGCTCCCTTGCTGCCATTTTGGAGCATAGGGACGCTGATGAACAGGACACTCTGGGAGTTTTTAATTAGAACAGCTCTCAGATGAAAGCACCTCCCTCCAGGCACATGTATAAAATGCCCACTGCATCTAATTTTGGGCAATGCAGCTGGAAAAAAAAAGAAAAAAAAGAAAACACAAAAATATCCAGCAGAGGGCAATAATCACTATTAGAAGACCAGGAAAAAGAACTTTCAAGAAAGAAGGCAAAAAACCCAAGGGTTATTAAATCATAACTGAAGGGAAGGGGAAGGATTTTATAAACTTTCTTCAGATTATTTAAGGGGTGGGTGACTGTTCTTGCCTTAGTTCTCCATGACTGCAGGATATAACAGACTTAAAACTGCAACAAGGAAGTTTTGGATAGTAAGAAACACAACGAGTGGTTAAAGCACTGGAACAAATTAAAGTACAGGGGAGGTTGCAGAATCTGTATCCTTGCAAAGTTAAGAGCACATTAAAAACACGCATTTGTAACAGTTTAGATATGGATGATCCTACCTTGATCAGAGGGTTGGACTAGATGATCACCTCAAAGAATATGGCTGGAATGGACTTTCTTCAAGTCTATGGGTGTAGCTGCTATAATCTAGTAATTGATACCTTTACCAACACAAAACACAGGAATTCACATTTACTGGTGGCTGAGGATCATAAGAAAGGCCTGGAGGGAATGAATAAGTACAGCAGATCTGATCTTTTAACCTCTGTTACAATTCCTCACAATATTCTGACCAGTGTGTAGCGCTTTGTATAAGCTGTTCTGGCTTTTTCATATGCTGGGAATACGTTTTGCCATCAAGCCCTACATTCTATTCTAAATTAGAAGTAGGCTTGTGGGTCAATAGCGTCCCAGACTTTGGATTGGGACAACTTTGACCTAGTGGGACTCTACTCATGACTGGGTGGTAGGAATAAAAGGCTATAGGTTGTATAGGAGAGATAGAGAAAGAAAGAAGGAGGAGGTGTTGCTCTCTCCATCAGAAAACAGTACACATCTTCCCTAATCAAACTGGGATCAGAGGATAGACGAGCAGAAACTGTGGGTTAGGATCCAAGGGGGTCAGGGGAAAAGGGACCTGATGGCGGGGGTCTACTACAGGCCTGCGCACCAAGAGGATGAGCTAGACCAGGAATTTTCCAGGCAGCTCTCAGAAGCGGTGTCGTCTAGAGATATGGTAGTCATGGGGGACCTTAACTACCCAGACATATGCTACGAGGATCAGTCAGCTATATCCAATCACTCATGCAGGTTCTTAACTTGTATTCAGGACGTCCACCTAGCACAGGAGGTAAGGAGTCCCACCAGGGGTAACGCCTTGCTCAACTTGGTGTTGGCCCCAGGGGATGGCCTGGTGGGGGACCTGCAGATTCAAGGCAACTTGGGGGCAGTGATCACCAAATGATAAAAATTCACTATCTAGAGAAGAGCGGGCATTATACCCAGCAGGACACAGGTACTAAACTTTAAAAAGGCTGACTTTAATAGGCTCAGGCAATTCGTTAGCAGGGTACTAGGAACTAAGAGCCTACATGCTTTGGGGGTCCAGGATGGGTGGTCATTCCTCAAGAAAACCATTATTTGGGCTCAGAATGAGACAATCCCATGGCAGAGGAAAATAGGTAGGGGGCCAGGAAGCCCCTTTGGCTAACCAGGGTCATCCAGGATACTTGAAGGGAAAAAAAAAAGCGGCATACAAGAAGTGGAAGCAGGGGGTAGCTAGCAAAGAATATACTTCTTTGGCCCATGCCTGCAGGGAGTCAGTCAGAAAGGCCAAGGCAGCTCTAGAACTGAGGCTAACAATAGGGATTAAGGACAATAAAAAAAAAAAAGAGTCTTTCTTTAGGTATGCTGGGAGCAAAAAGAGGGTGCTCCATCCTGTGCCCCGGCTTGGCAAGACAGCACCTGCCCCTGCCCCTTCCCCAGCCCCACTCCCTCCCTCACCACTGATGGCGGGGGGGGGGGGGCCACAACTGGCTGGATGCAAAGCCAGCAGCCAGTGCCACTGGTGCTGGCAGTCACCAACACTAGGCAGCCCCTGCAGGAGAGGCCATGGCCACTCTGTTGGACCCTCCAAAGACCCTCTCTATATACTAGATGCTTTAAGTCACTGGAAGTTCCCCCACCCTTCTTCAGGCCGGGGAAGCAAGAACAGAAAACTATGCAAAGAAAAAAGTTTCCCTACACTGTTCTTTGAAGACTATCCCCTCACAGGATGAAACTCACAAGTTAACTCAAAAAGCAGGATACTAAAGTTGGAGCAGTAGTAGTGCAAAAGCATTATAATCATCCTTTACAAAATATCTAAGTCCATCAGTGACTTTGACTTGTTTGCTCCAGCCAACAAGCAAAAAGCTCTTTAGTGTGTGAAGACAGAAGTGGCCACGCTGCTACCTTTAAAAGGTATACAAGGCATATGTACCTTAATTAGGAAGTTGTCCATTTAGCGGATGTAAACATCCGTTTTCCTTAAACATTAGGTCATCTATGTGGTGGTGCGCACAGTACTATGCAGAGCCACCTGCCTCACTGCCAGGCCCAAAACCTTGTTTCAGGAGTCTTCCTCAGAGAGCCTACAGCCAGCTGTCCCGCTTCCTGGAGAACATATGCAAGCCTAGGATAACATTGCCACTGCCACCACTAGGGCACTGGTTGCCAGCAGGGCTCTGTGCAGCCTGGGGGACAGGGCTGTAGGGGGAAATAGTAGGCAAATACTCTGTAGGGTAGCATCTTTACAAGTCTTACGGCAGTTTATTATGAAAGTCTAAAAATCTTGACTAAAAAAAGTATATATCAAGAGAAACACACTTGCCTTACTATTTTTAAGCTTGTTACAGGTTGAGGTAGAAGATAGAAGTATAAAAACAGCCTAAAAGCCACCATGTCACTATACTTCATAGACATGTCAGAGCAATCTTAAGACATTCTATATATCCAAGACCTGTTAGAGTCCAGACCTACTCCTAAAATACACTTTAAGTTAATCTTGTACAATTTAACAGGTCTCATTGGAGGCGACTGTCCCCACTACAATATCCATTGATGGCATTCCAAATATTTAATCTTGCCTTAAAGTCTAACTTGACTATGAACTCTATACTGACAGCATGCAGCCAAGCTAGCCATCAAGTGATGGCCAGCCTGATAATATGAGTGCAAGTGTGTGTTTCAAGTGGATATAAACCTTCACCTGCACACCAAGCTGAATGTTGTAAAGTGCAGCAGTTCCCAATCTGTGGAATAGGTACCACCTGTAGTAGTATAGACAGCCTATCAATGGTATGCATCAGATTTATTATAATTTCTTCATATGAAAAACATTTCCTGGTGGTACTTAAGGCTATATCATTTTAGGTTGGTTGTGTGCAATCTGACAGTTTGGGAGCCACTGGTATTAGTGCATTATTAGCTATGTTATCCTCTGGCTCCAATTTGTGGATACCATTAGCAGTACAATCAGGAAGCTTGATCCATTTCATCTGTTCCATCAGAAGTGGAACATCAAAATGTAAAGACCGTCTAAAAACATGAAGGTGCTTCAGGGAGGCATCAAATACAGGTGTCCCCTGCAAAAAAAAAAAAAGAGTTCCCCAAAAGAGCTGCAGGCTAGAACTCAGTCCAGTTAACCTTTGTCGTCATATATACTTACTGTTTGCTTGACAAAAATCCAAAATGCTGCAAATGGTTCCTGGTTTTATGAGCAAAATATCCAAGTGCCCTTTTCACCCCAGGGCAGATGGTTGTCTAGGTTGACAAGAGACTGCTTAGACTGCTCTGACTGGTTCCCCATTACTTAGTTTCATTTTACTGAGCAAATGCTGTCCTCAGGCCAATTCTACAGCTTTTGAACAGTTTTGTTACTATGTGGCCTACTGAGGCTGGAAGGAAAAAAAACAAAATAAAAGTGAGGCTCAGAGCTGGGGAATAAGGAGAGGGCAGACCCAGGGAGAACAGAGTAGAATCTAAGGAAGGACAGAGGAAACTGTAGTGGCACAATAAAGACTTCTGAAGCAGAGTCTGCTGCACTGTTTGGGACTTCAGCACTCTACTTTTTCCAATTAAATTTATTCCTGGTAATCTGATTTTATTTTCTGAACTTTCAGACCACTGGATGATGCAAGACAGACATGACCTTAAAGTTGCCACTAGCATATGGTACAGAAACATTTTAGTACAGTGTACATGTATTATTGAAAAATACAGTGGATGTTAGCTTATTTGAGGCCTTTTAGTTGCTACCACAATTTCACATTCAATACCTAGTACAAAGTAGGTGCTTGCCTCTTCAAGAGTCAAGTGGAACAGAAAGCCAAGGCTACCGGAGCCACCCTGATTAAACAAAGTTCAGCTGCATAAGGAGAGACAAGAGAAGAAAAAAAAAAAAGAGTTCCTAAATGGGTTTTAAACAAGAAAGCACAAAAATAGTGGTAGATCTTGTCTTGTGACCATTTGCGGGAATGTACTACATCTCGGGGGGGGTGGGGGGCGGCGCCGCAGAGGAGACTGACAAAGGCAGAGATTGAATTAATCTGCATGAAGTGCAAACTTGTGACCATATTGGAGAAAGAGGGATAGGATTCAAAAGACAAGGAAATGCAACGTAAGAAAAGCTGGAAGGCAAGTGTCAGCATATGACCTCCAGGAAAAAAAAAAAAAGTGTCATCCAAGCTTAGGAGAAAAAGACTAAAAAAAAAGTGGTTGCTTGATCCTGTAAGTCCAGGAAGAAGAAAGAAACAGGTCTATCAATTATAAAAAGTGAGGGTAAAGAGCAAGTGATACTACACTGGGAAACTTACTATAGACCATGAAAAAAAAATTAAGTCAGAAAGAGGGTGAATGAGATTTTGAGCAAGTAACAAAAACTTCCAATAGTAATGAAGTAGTACTCATGGAGGACTTAAAAGAGAAGAGAAAAAGAAACCCCTCCATTACAAGAATAATGCAGCAAAAACAGGAAGCCAGGTCTCAACTTGTATAGAGAACTTTCAAGCTATATCCTACATTTTCGGAAACAGAAGATAACGTACCATTGATACTGTTCTGAACAATAAAAGAAGAACTGAAAGTGAATATAAAAGGCAATAGGATGAAGTTGCCACAATATGATGGAACCACAAAGTTGAAGAAAGGGAAAGTGTCAGAACAGAACAAGGGGACTAAATTTCAAAAAAAGAGCAAAAATTTCAACCAACTCTTGAAATAGAGTGGCAAGGTCCCATCAGTGGACAGATAAAAAGGTCCAGGAAGACTGGCAGTTGCTTCAACAAAATGAACAAGTAGATAAGAGGCTCAAACTATTCTGACCCAAGAAAAAAAAAAAAATAGTAAGAACTGCCATGGTAGACTGATGTGGTTAAAAGAAAGAAAAGAAACATTTAAACACACATACAAACAAAATGGGAACTAACTGGCTAGCCGCTAGGCAGTGACTTTTCTGAGAAGCATCTCAATACTTTGACTGATCCAAGATTCAATGAGTCAATGTGATACTGTAGTAAGAGAGTACTGTATGCAAAATGGGAGTGACTACTTGAAATAACACATATGGATAGAGTGGATGAAGTATGGTGTGCAGTTCTAGGCTCCCCGTTTTAACAGTGACATGGAGAAGCTTGAGAGGATCCAGCAGCAAGCCAAGGGTGGGGGGAGCGTGACTGGCAGCTACATGTTATTCTCTTCCTGACTGTTTTGGTTGGAGAAGGGAAGAGATAAGGAGAGGAATATGATGGCAGCCTTTGAAGTATTTGAAGAGTGCTATAAAGAAAGGGGAACAGTTCTACCCTGTTGGAGAACAGGAAAAGCAACAGTTTGAATCTAATATTTTTTGCTGCACCTGAAGTCTACAGAAGACTAAAAGAAGTCTTAACTAAGAATAATAAGTCAATGAAATGGGTTGCCCAGAAAAGGTTTTGGAATTCCCTTCAATGGAGGTTTTCCAATAAGTAACTAGATAGAATGCATCTGGAATGGCTTAAAAACAGAGCAGCTGACAGTGGGCAGGAAGTTTGGCTAGATCCCCTGGAGGTTCGCTCTAGCCCTACAACTATTTAAAAAAAAAAAAAGACACAGTTTAGGACAGGGGTGAACAATTATTTTGGGCAGAGGGCCACTTACTGAGTTTTGGCAAGCCATCAAGGACTGCATGACAGGTAGCCAGGGGCAGATGAATATTTATTTTAAGTTTTTTAGGGGCCCCACAGGCCAGATAGAATGGCTCAGCAGGCTGCATCTGGCCTGTGGGCAGCATTTTGCCATCCCCTGGTCTAGCAAATCTGCATAAGGGAAATTAGATATGGGGTTGTATCAGGACATTTGACAGTTGTTTCAGATAAGCATACACTTAATTTTGCTGCAAGCCTGCTCAATACTAATGTTTTCTAGTCATTTACCTGGCCATTAGATAAATGGTCAATATAACCATCCATAAAAGTGCAACAGAACAGAGAAGCTTGGAAAGGAATTCTATCCAATACACAAAAATATAAATAAGATTGCTTTCAGAAATTAAAGCCTTCAGTCTCCATTTGAGTATGGGATGATGCAAGAGGTAGACCAGATTAAACATTTTAGAAAATGGTTTTCAAAATTGGGTCTTGATAGAGCATTGAGCTCCTAATATATAATGTAATAAGAAAGATATTTTCTTTTCACCAATACAGAATGGTACTCATTGTTCAAGTCTGACTACTAAAAAGGAAGGGAAAAAAAAAAAATCAAATCTAGAAACCTCAATATTTGGCTAACTTCTGTGATAATACTGCTCATCTTTAACAAAAAGAATTGAGCCAGGTCTGTTCCAGCAATAAGGAGAGTCTCTCAATTGTCAGTCCTGGTTCCTTCATGCTTTGGGTTAGAGGCTTTCTGATTTCTGCAAGACTTAGTGCATTGGAACTTAGGTTCTTCAAGAAAATGGTAGAGAAGCATCTCATTTGTTTAGTGATCTTAACCATCTTCAGGCAATATTACCCAACTTAAACATCATGGCCAATTCCAGGAGGGTGAAAACTGGAATAATATTAAATGATACCGACATAGGCTATTATATCATTTCATAGTTCTTAGGGGCTGGAAGAGACCTTACAGATTGGGTCCAGCCCCCCTGTGCTTCGGCAAAAAGAGAAACTGGGAATCAGATGACTCCAGCAAAATAGAAGTCAAGACTTTTTTGAAGATCACCAGGATGGATCTTTTATTGCTCCATGTGCAATCCAAGACCTCATTACTACATTTAACAGGTAGGGAAAAGGAACTCCAGTAACAAGTTCTTCAAGATGCATTGCTTACATACCTGTTGGTTATTTGGGGATGATCCTGCTTTGAGCAGGGGGTTGGACTAGATGTGACCTCCTGAGGTCCTTTACAACCTCCATCTTCTATGATCCTGTGAAGTTACCATAGCAGCTGTTTGGACTTAGTAGATGAGAGGGCACTTGGTCTCAGTCTCAATTTCCCCTGGAGTCTTGAAGATGCCTTTTTCTTTTAGTGCTGGCTTTCTGTAGTTTTGCTACCCTTTGCTCATTAGGGACCCTCTTTGTGGTACTGGGGTACTGACATTCTTGCCAAAGTTATATTGGCATTACAGAGAATGAGGCAATTTACATCTGCATGCTCCAGTGGCGATACAAAGCTTTTGGACCTTTAAATAATTTTTAACCCTGAATGAAATACTGTTAGCTATTCACCTTATCAGTATCCTTAAGTGAACACTCACCCAATTACAGTGTAACTAAGGAAATGCAAGCTGGAGGACCAACTATACCTCCCCTTTAAAAGAAGTTGAAGTTAAAGTGTGTGCAAAGATTAAATGTAGCCTTGTCCCACTGCTGTCATTTGGCATCACTGATCAAACGCCTTTCCTCCCTCCAAATATGTAACCAAGTACCTGCTGGTAAAACACTAAAAAAGTAGCTTCAACCAATATTCCCAATATAAAAAAAAAAGAATATATTTTAAAAGCACCAGGGAATACTGAGCACATGTTTTTTAAATGAAACCTGAGAAATGTTAACATTATAACCCTGGCATCAGTGACCAGGGTGATGAAAAAACACAAAGAGGTAAGTCAATCCCTGCCCTGACAGGAATTTTAAATTGCTGAAATAAATACAATGGTGCAGAGGAAAACATGTACTGAAGCTGCACATAGCACTGTTTTGAGCTGTATCCAAATGCAAGATCAAGATTAGTGGAAGACAGACCCTGACAAAACAGCCTCTTAACAGCAAATCAAGTAGTCAACTAAAGCAGCAGCTATTTGTATTGTGCAAAAGGTGGTATGTAACCTAACCAAAGAGCCTGGCTCATGCTGCAATGTATGACCTAGGATAAAAAAAAAAAGTTTAAAGGGAGTCTCATGCTAAGAAGTTAATACTTTTTTTTTTTTTTTTTTTTTAAATAGTCTCCTCCAAAATCTTACATGTTATAGACTTTCAATGCCAAAGCACCTTCATATGCATGAAAAACCAACAGCTTTCTTTACATGGATGTAGTAAATGGAAGGAAGAATTTGGAACTGCGATTGGAGTGCAATTGACAATTCACATGTACTAAAATAAAATCCAGCTCACCACCCCATCATTGCAACAGCCTGCAATTTGCTCATGGGAGAGGAAGAGAAACTCATTGGTTTTGTTACCATAGTAACTAGACTGGGAAGATCAGATGAGGAAAAATAGCACTGTTTTTACAGATTTGGTTTCAGTGCAGAATAATATTAAGTAAAGGGTGCTTTTTGTTGTTTTAGTTGCATCAAATCAAAACTTCTCTAGAAGAATTTTAAACAAAAAGTTACTTTAAAAATACGAACCAACTCCATTTTAAAGGAGATATTGTAGCATTACCTTCTTTCAGTTTTACTGATCTTGCTTTGTATTTTGGCAATTTAAAAAAAAAAAAAAAAAGACAAAAAACAAAAAACACACCACACAAATTCCCCACCAGTGTAAGGAAACTTCTATGTTTAAATCTGTTTAGTTTGCTTATTTGTTGCCATCTTCAGGTTTGATATACATTTCAGCATCTTCAAGCAATTCACAGAAACTAAGATACAGAATCAGCAAATGTGACCATCTAAATGTGGACAGCATTATTCTCTTCTATTTTAGCCATGTCCACTATGGACTGGATTCTTCAGATTTCTCTAGTCATTAATAATGACAAACTTGAAATAGGTTCTAGTCAACTCCTACTATAAAACTATTGATATCATTTTACTTCTGTTGAAAGCCACAAACTACTTCAAGTGCTACTGCATGAGGAAAACTTAACAGAATTGGTGCAGTAGCAAATGCTATATTACTAATCCTTTAAATCATAAAAAAAAAAAAAAAAAAAAATTATCCCCTTTTAGGGGAAGGCTAGTTGTTCTCTGTGCATCTACTTTGCCCAAGTGGCACTATTTTTACAATTAAAATTCAAAAACTTATTTCTGGTGCAGTCATGTTTCTGTTAACTAAGCTGTGCTTAGCAGTAAGTTTTATTTTTCCTCAGTCCAATGAAAGCTAAACAAGAGACAAATTTGAGGCCACTGACCATGAGATAGATACCAGCCAGCCAAAGTGATCATTTAACACAATGCCTCTGAAATGAGTTGGCATTACCCAGCCAGTCAATTCCCCAGTCAAATAATGTCAATTGACTGCAGTAAAAAATTGTCAAGTATTCCACAAAGCCAAGAACACTGTTGTGTAGATAGCTGCGTTTTTTTATTACATCATAGCATGCATCATCTCTTAAGGGCAGAAATAAAGGCTCCTTTACACTCAGTCCTATAAATATCAAGATATGCATACATGGTCTTTTCAAGAGCACATCCCTGCCCCCCCACCCCCACCACAAACTCTTCCAGCTTCCTATTCCCAACCCTTCTCCTCTTGCCTGCCTCCCATGGTTTGTTGGTTGTCTAGTGTCAGTGGAATAAAAGCCCACCAAGAATGACAATCCCTCACAATGACTAGAGGGAGGCTCCTAAATGCACAAGAGATTCCTTGGAACAGGATAACAGAAACAGAAGTGAAGATTAGAAGTTAATAACCAGTGTGCCCAGGCAAAACCCCAAGCAAGAAGCTACAGCCAGCATTCAGTGGCATTTTAGGAGTCACTGGATAATGCCACAAACTCCACTCAGATTCGGGATGTGAAAGATTAAACAACTAATTGTTTAACTTATAAAGTGCAGTGATAACAGGTGAGTTTATCATTTATTAGGGTTGTGTGAAGCTTTGGTAGCCAATTCAATTTGGAAGAGATTCCAATTCAAATCAGGAGACCAAGTAAAAGCTCCAAATCAATTTGGAAAAAGATTTGGAAGAATTCAGCTGATTTGGAGATTTAGCCATAGACTAAGCACATAGCTGACAGCTGCCTCCAGCCAGAAATTCTGCTGGGGTTGGGGGAGGGAGGGATCAGGGCTGGGACAAGCTGCACAGCTGGGTCAGGGGGGCACGTTACTCGAGGAGGGGGCCAGTGGGCTCAGGATGTGGGCACAGCAGCACTGGGAACAGGGGCTCGGCTCTGCCCTGCTGCTGCTTGCCCAGCCAAGGTAGGATGCAGGCATGGCTCACTCCAGACAGAAAGGGGCAAGTAGCAGCAGAACATAGCCCCTGCGCCCAGTGCTGCCGCGCCTGCCTCCCATACCAGCTGGCAAGCAGCAGCAGGGCAGAGCACCCACTCCCAGAGCAGATGCAGGTGCAGCAGCACTGGGAGCAAGGACTATGCCCTGCCGCCCCTCAAAGCAAGCCATGCCTGCATTTCCCCCCTCCCCTCGCATGCCGACTGAGCAAGTGGCAGCAGGGCATATTTTAACTGATATTTACATCCTTAACTCACATGCATATGGATAAGGGAAAGAAAGGCAGCTGTCCAGGCCCCCTGCAGCCAGCATCTTCTTGGTTTGGAGAATGGAGAATCTGGCTAAGATCAGCAGGCGATTAACCAAAAGGTTCTGCCTAGGATACTATACAGCTACAAGTGAGCTGCTCTGCTGAGGGAGGAACCAAAACCAGCCGCATAAGAAAAAAACCAAATTAATTAGATTAAAGTAAAAGGTTTTTCTACTGGTTATCTACTACAGACATCTCCAAAACAGGAACAGGGACACTCATTGCAAGGGACCAGAACCAGAAACGCAAAAAGGTCACTGTAACTAGGCCCCTGGGCCCACTGCACTTGCTGCAAGGTAAAGCCACTTATTCCCACCCTAAGATTATCTGACAGTCTGCTCTGTAAAGCTTCTGGGACTAACAGAAGCTGAGTCTTCTAGGAGATAGAGCCATTTGAAACAAAAAAGGGAAGACTACTGGTTGAACTGAATACAAGAGAGATACTGTGATATTACAGGAAGTTGGGGAAAAAAAAAATTAAGAAATAGAAGAGTAAAAATAACCAATTCAGACTTTAAGTTAAAAAGGGGTACACGGGGGGGCATTAAAGCTCAGTGCAAGTCCTTTTAGTCCAGTTGTATCACACGAAGATATAAAATGGAGAAGCTTGTTAACATTTCTGTCCTAGGTGTCCAGCTACTGTCAACAAAATAGATTACTGTAGTCTGTCAAACAGCAAGAGGAAGACTAGTCTGCATTAAAATTTGTTATTTCCCCCTCAACATTCTCCATCTCCAGAAGCAGCACGTAAAAATCAAAAACAAAAAAACTACATGGTGAAGACACGAGCAATAACTACCTTTACTTTCACTATTTCCACATGGTCCAATAATAAGTTGAATATTCTGTGTGCTTCTCAGTCAAAGACTCCTACTCCTGAGATATCATCAGGTGTTTATACTGGTATTAAGAGGGTTTTTTGGGATCAAGTATCTGACAACCAGAAAAAAAAAAATAATAATTTGACCACATGCTTGCTAAACATATTCATGCCAGCAATACAGCATTTCATATAGATGAAAAGCTGTATGCCCTGGATATAGTTTTTGAAACCATCCCAATTTACAAAGTTCCAAATAGGAAGCGGCTTGTGTAAAGTCTTCCAAATGCTGAATTGGAAGATGTGAAAAAACCGATGCTTATTAAACAGGCTCCACAAGCAAATCAACCTCATGGTAACACCCTCAAAAAAAATTTTTGGCTCATTCCGATGCACAGCTTAGCATCACTATACAGCATGATATTTATTTTTAAACTAGTTAATAATATCGATGAATTGGGTCTACAGGAGACCCAGCAAAGAGATACAAAGTCAAGTGATCACTCCTGCATGTAAGTGCTGCACACCTTGATCTACCTGGAACGGCTGTGGAAGCTCCATCCTTGAAAGTTTAAGAGCAGCATAGATGTATCTATCTTGGTTGGGACCATTTAGTAAGGGATGATCCTGCCTTGAACAAGGGCTGAACCAGATGACTTTGTGAGGTCCTATCCAGATCAATTTTCTTATTATCCTACATGTCCAAGGCAGTGACCTTTCTGATTAATTCAATTTAGCTTACAGCTTTATAGTAGATGCTGTAACTTTTAAAAGATATATATTTTTAAGCAAACAATTCTGACTTAAGTAAGAAATAATACAGCAAACAGAAACTCAATCAAATCAAAGCATGGACCGCAATCCCAAAAGCTGGAAAAAACCCAAAAGAACTTGGCTTTATCACAGTGAAAAAAAGGCTCATGTCCTCCCTACAGTCTAACTACTATGGCAGAAATAGTTTTAACACTTCCCAATACAGAAGCCAATTTGATATTCAGATGACATTAAAAGGAGATCTCAAAAGGTGATGCAAATAAAAGAGCTAAAGCAGATGAAGATAATACACAGTAAAATGCCTGAAGAATTGCAGAATTGCCTTTCTGCCTATTTACTGCAAGGCATTTAAATAGACTTTTAGCCTTTTGTAGGCATTTTATTTTTTATTTAAAACTCTCCCTCCACCATTTTTTTTCATTTTGTAACTCGTTAGAATAAAGAGCCAAGAAAAATACTTAATTCTTGAATAATGTTCACATTTATAGCATTGTTAGCCATTTTAAAACTATTATCAAACAGTAATAACATTCATTTTCTTCAAGTAACAGTTACTTTTTGGGTAAAAAAACATTAGCCATCAAACCTATTGAAGACTCTCTAACCTAATAGTAGTAAAATACTTAAATAATTTTTGACAATATATTTGACCAGTCAATTGACCAAGTAATTTTCTAACCACATACCCATGCCTAAAATGTAAGACTTGAGTTGCTTCCACAAGGTAAGCACCAAGAATTTACTCCTGGACCCTACTCTAGAGTTTTAATAAACCTTCCTTGACTGCTTACTACTTTAGATTGAATAGGTAACTGATCAAAAGGGAAAAAGAAAAGCTAGTTTTAAACATCCACCTTTTTAATGCACACAAATAGATATCAGAGCCTTAAACTATGTACAAGTCAGTAAAAGACAATTACAAAGTTATTGTGTCCATCTAACAAAGTAGTATTGATTCCTGACCATTCTCCACCAACAAAAGAAGTGTTCCAACTGACATTTTTCCCCTCAAACTCAAGACAGGTAAAGAACGAAAGAGCCAGTTACAAACACCAATCTTCAGCCAAAATCATCTCAGCCTCTTCTTTTCACAACTCAGACAGAACTGAGTAGCTTCCACCTATAGCACTTCCATAGCCAGGTAAGTCATTTTTTCCCTTTTTCTTTCATTTCCAAACTGTCACTCTGTTCAACTTCAACTGAAGGTGTCAAACCCCTCTGGTCCCCCAAGCCAGGTTAGTGGCAGGAAGCCAGTCCATAGGCTGGATCAGGCCCGTGGATCCTGTCACTCAGCACACCTGAGCCAGTGGCTGTTGCAGCCAGTGCACAACCCACACTGCAGAGAACCAGAAGCAGCCACCAGGGATACAAAAACACAGTGCAGGCCAGCTAGAGCACCGGTGCACTGCAAGCAGTGTCCACCCTCCCCTGAGACCCACAAGTGACTACACTGGCAGTTCTGGGACTGCACCACACTGTCTGCTCCTGCCAATCCAGAGCCCACATTGCATACCCCACCTGCAAGCATAGCACAGGTCCTGGACTGGCTGAAGCAGGCACAGCATTCACTGCACATCCCAGAGCTGGTGCCAGGGTGGGGGAAGGGAAAGGTTCAGTCAGGCTGGGATGGCCACTGTGTGTACCATGGCTTCTGCTTTGGACAAGCTATGCCACACATGGCACCTGTTCTAGCCACTCTGGGATTCATACAGTGCAGGTCCCAAACCAGCCAGAGTAGGCACTACATCAGCTATGTTGTGGGAGGGCAGAGGGGGGGCCCCCCCATGAACATAATCCAGGCCTCAGACTGGTCACACGCACTACAGATGTGCAACATGTCCCATGCTGCTGTAATCAGACCCAGGGGCAGTACTGGGGACATACAGCAGGGCTCCACAAGCTGTACACCCGACCTCCCCAACTTAAACTATTTTAGAATGTACAGACAAGTAATTTGAGGCTCAGTGACCATTCTATAGCATCTGAATGGAGACGGCCAAGTGCATGAGTTTTTATTTCAAACACTTGATAAACCTGAAACCAGCACAGCCTATGCAGTAAATGGAAAATTAATGCCACCTAGGATAACATTTTCTAGCACAGAGTTGTGTTTCAAAATGGATCTTTGAATATATGCTCTTTTGAAAAATTTTACCCAAATCAATTTTGCTGTATCAATATATACTTCCACTGTATGCTTTATACTGGGCAGACTCCACTGCTAAATGTGTACAGGACAGCTGATAAAAGGCACCCAGTTGGCTCATATTAACATATTGCTGGCAAAATTTGCAGGGGAACAAAGAGGTTGAGAGCTAGCTCTCAAATGCTTCATGGCATTTATTTAGTGTATTCTACACAAGTTGGGCCTTAATTGTAAAATGTATCTATTAACTTATTAGATGGCAGTTTCGGTGCTAGCCAAAACTAGTTTAACATTTACCAAACATTTGGTTGCTGCAATCTTTCCAGGTCAAGTTTTATTCAAGATTTCTGTTTTTTTAACCCACATAGCTTCCTTTTTGAAGTTGGATTTATACACCAAAAACATTTCTGGGAAAGCCAACCATGTTGTGGATCACAACGTCAAGGCTACACATGCACAATCCCCCCCATACTGTGCATGTGCCAACTGCACGTTACCTAGACTTTGCTATGTAGCCCGAGTGCCGTGGTACCCTGCAATACGAACAGATCATTTGAAAAGTGCCACAAAGGATGAGATTAGCACAGACTCAAGCTTGTCCTTGCCTGGCTGATCCTCTGCCTCCACTGCCTTCCCGAAACATCAGGTAACAATTACTATAAAACATACAAGTTAGTTTTGGGTACCACTCAATTCAAACATTATGAAGCAGTTTCTCCAATCTAGTGACTGTTGTTGAGAGCCACCACCTTAAATAGATACAAGTCTCATTCCTTCAGTGATGTGTTTAATTTAAGAGTGATGAAAGCTTCTTGCTTACAGAAGCTAACCTGCATGCAAAATTTATCATAATGGTGTCCAAATAGGATGAGGATGGGAATATTTGCGAACCCCTACAATCTGGTAGGTAACTCAAACGATACAGACAGAGCCTGCAGAACATGTGTATGCAAGCAGGGTTTGGTGAAGTCTACCAATGAAAATGAATAATTCTTGTTCTGGATGGAGGAGTGGGGAGAGAGAAGATCAATTTAGAGTCAATTTAATAGTCTACTATGAAAGCTCAAGACAAAATGTCTGTCACAGTCCTATGGTCAGTGCCCTTAATAAAATTGGGGAATAAGGAAGTAGTAAACATGGTATTAGGGTACTGATAGCTGTAAAATTTTCATCTAGATTTTTCTTCAGATTCCATTAAAAAGTAGTCTTAAACATCAATATCTTAAACAACACAGCATGATGGCAGTGTCTTAGTTACAATATGGACTGCCCATGAATACGAAGATGAAAAGCAGGGACAAAACATACACAAATAGTGAGAAGGAAAAAAGAGTAGCCAGCCTTAATGCAATGTTTAAAAAAAAAGCCAAAAATAACTTTTCTTCTCATGGAGTTGCCTTAGCACAAATAACAAAATCAGGCAGGCAGAAGTATACTGAAATTGTAAGAACATTACAGGGCATTAAGAGAAGACTAGGCTATCAGAAAAAGTGAACCAGATCGATATAGATTCATAGATTGTAAGGGGCTGGAAGGAACCTCACAAGATCATCAGTGCCAGCTCCCCTGCACTATGTAGGAAAGATAACTAGGGTAAAGTGACCCCAGCACAGTGACTGTCTAGTCTCCTCTTCAAGACTTCCAGGGTAGGTGATTGCACAGTTTGGGCACCCCGACTGAAGAAGTTTTTCCCCAGCGTTAAGCCTGAAACAGTCTTCCAGGACTGGAGTTTGTGGCCATTACTCCTGTTTTTCCACAAGGTTGCCCTGGTGAACAGTTGTTCACTGCATCCTTCATGTAGCAGTAAGCTGCTACCAAGCCCCCTATCGGCCTTTTTTTTTTTTAGGCTGAAGATATGACTTGCCTTGCAAGTCTCTGATCAAATGGGTGGCTCTTCTGTGGACTCTCTCAAGCTTTTCCACATCCTGGATGTAGAAAACTATGGAAAAATATGGAGAACTAGAGTAACAAATGGAATAAAGAGCAGAAAAAGTGCATTTTTAGTACTTATTCATGATCTATCCGTTTCCAACCAATGATCTCCAAAGTTTAAGGACCTGGGTGTATCAGTTGATTGTGGAATGACTGAACTGACCATGTACTCAAACCACAAAAAGGCAATTGCAATTCTATGACGTAGTAAACAAGCTATTCCCAGTGAAATTAAGCATTAAATGTCATCATGCAAGGCAAGGCACTGGGAAGACCTCATATAAAAAAAAAAGTTACAAATCGTACATAAGCAGCAATAATCACAATTCAGGAAAGTTGAACTCAAGCTGTATTTAGGGCGTTACTAGAATGAATAGGCAAAAAAAAAAACCCCCCCACACACACCCCAACAACAAAAAAACCCCCAAAGTTTTACAAAAAGGTTTGAAGAGCTAAGCTCAGTGTTTAACCCCCCAACCCCCCCATTCTCTTTCAGGGTTTGCAAAGCACAGACATGATTTATCATACAGCTCTTATCTCCACCAACACCAAGTCCATCATATCCCCCGTCTGAAAACACCACTTTTTATTAAACTTATTCAATAGAACTGGAAATTTAGGAAAACCTCTTTTGCAGGATCACCAGCCCAAACTACATCAGGGTTGACTAATTTTCCCAAGAGGTTAGACAATGGATTTGTATAGGATGATCTGGATAAAGATGATCCTGCCTGAGGTATGGGGTTGGACTAGTTAACCTATGGAGGAGGTCCCTTCCAGCACTACTTCTCTACAATTCTATGAGCTTATCCAAATTAGTTCAGCAGTACTTAGAAAGTACCAGTTGCACAAGATTTAGAACCCCAAAATATTTGGGAATAAATACCACCATTATGCACCTGGCTAGCCATTAAAAAAAACCGGGGCTCTGAATACTTCCTATGTTGTTCCATACATCTCCTTTCCTCTCCGCCTAACCTTTTCATGCCAACATCATTTGTTAACCCTAATTCTTTATACCTACATTATAAGGCAGCAAGAGAAAAAAAAGAACAAAGTAGCAAAAAGGCCTTAGCAACCCCCCAATGGATTACTAAGCCTTAAATAGTTTAAGGGTGGGTTTACAGGCTAAAAACAAAAATTACAGCAAACTTTGCAGACACTTCTGGCTGTTCCAATACAAAAAACTGCCATACCACAATTATACCGCCACCCCCCTATGACTGGCCTTTGGATGTAGCACATCAGTTTATAGCAGGAAGCTATGCATAAATTTAGAGACAGAATGGAGTGGACTTTGTGACCTCAGAGCAGGGATGGGCAAAATGCAGCCTGGGGGCTGGATGCAACCCGCCAGGCCATTCTATCTGGCTCACAGGGCCCCTAAATATTTATTCCCTAAATTTTGTATCTGCCTTGGGCTGCCTGTCATGAGGTTGGCTTGCCAAAACTCAGTAAGTGGCCCTCTGCCCAAAATAACTGCCCACCCCTGCCCCAGAGGAACCTTCCAGTTATTATTGTGTATTCTTCATATTAAGACAGTGTGCAAAGTTTTAAGTGCAATACTGCAAAAGCAATACTTAAAAACTCATGCTTAAATCTCTACCACCATCTGGAGGTTACACAGTGCTACAACATTAAGATCTACATACTAAAATGAAGATAATCAGCTTTACATCTTACAGCAGCATGAGACTAACCATAATTATGGCCACTTTCAGTGGTGTCAAATCTCTCTCAAGTTACCTTCCTCTTTCATATTTGTTCTCAGCTAAGAATGTAGTAGTTTGAGATGTTTTAATATTCTAGATGGTTTAAACTGCTAAAACAGATTATGTAGCACACACTCAAAAAAAAAAAAGCCACTGGAAAATAAATTACTACTTTATTTTAAATCAACTGGCTGCTTTAGCATGTGTTGCACAGCCCAAGAACTCGATTTGGTAGGGGGACAGGGGGAAGAGCACACTAACTATCTTTTTCAAAATCATAAACCTTATTCACACTAAAAACAGGTTTTTTAAATATACAGCAGCTGCCAGGTTAGATAAAAGTTCATTTATTTTTCTCGTTCAAGCATCTGATAATCTGCATCTAATTTGTGCATGCATCATTTCCGCATTTAACAATTCAAAATGTATTTCTAGAAAATTTATTTATTTTGGTGAGACTCCCTAGAAATGCAGGAGTACTAAAGGATCTGAGGTTATAAACCAATTCAAAAGTTTTATTTCAGAAGTGCCTTTTACATAGGAACTAAAAGCAGATTAGTTATTTACACAATCTTTCACCTAGACTCTCCCTGTCCATGGATCACCAAAAAAAAGTTAAGTGTCGTTTTAAAATAGCAAAAGGGAAGGAAAGGAGCAGTTCCATCTACTGAGTCCTAATGCCTTCTTTGTTCTGACCAAGCATTAAGCAAAAAAAAAAAGTTCTGTTGCCCAGGAAGGACTAATTTTCTCCAAGCCAGTTTAGCATACATAGTTAAAGTAGTTATTTCTATGACTATCAACTTTTTTCTTTTCTTCAGAAGTAGATATAAATAGAAGCCCAGAAAATGCATTTTATAAAAATGCAAGGAGAGCTCTTTTCCTCAATCAGAACTGAAGTTTTCTAAAGCACATTTTAAGTCTTAACATTAGACTGAAAAAGCCTCCTTCCTTGTTTATCTTCTAAAAAACTAAATCTAAAAAACCTGTAAGCAATGCAGATGGCCTTTAAAAAAAAGGCATCGAGGCCACTGGCCCTGACTGAAGTACCTTACCCAGAAGGTTTATATTACAGTGAGAAAGCTACAGCTCTTTAAACCCAGTCTTCAAAAGTAAAATAGATAAGCATAATGAAAAAAGTATAAATCCCCAGAGAAAAACAACATTTTAACATGAAATTTAAACCCACATTATATCCCTCTTATTCATGAAATTAACCTGCACACATCTTCCCAAAGAGCAGTACCACCACCACCAGAATTTGGTTCCAGTAATGTCAAGTAGTCATTTCAAAGCAGACTCAAATCTCTGGAAAAAAAACTAGAAAACTCATCTGTCTTTGAGTGCATCCAAATGTCACTTGTAGGAATTATTTTCCTTCCTCTATTGGACTTCATGAAGATTAAAAGACAAGCCTTGATTTAAAAAAATTACAAGTAATTTTGTTACTTAACCTATACTGTCAAATCAGAAACATAATTATTTGTAGTAGGCCCAATCAAGAGTAGTACAAAGAAATGTTTCTTTGACCCCTGACAGACTAATTCCAGCAGGCAACAAGTAATATTGCTCAATGGAAACTTGATTCACATTCACAGGACAAGCTATCCAAGAGGTGCAAAAGAGGGCTTGATGCACTTGCCAGCAAGATGGGCTAGAGAGCTGCTCACAGGGGCTGTCATTCCCTCCTACCTCCCTCCAACTGTGCTACACCTCCCAAACATGTGCAAAAAAAGGAGGGGGATGGAAAAAATAGGGAAATGAGACATTCTCCAAGGACACTTTGATCTCCTGCTACATATGTGCTTTTCCTATCCCCTCCACCCCCTTTCCTATACGTGCAAGTAAAGCACATCCTGTTGTTTGTGAGAGCCATGAGTGATAACACTCAAGAGATGCTACATGGATACTTAGAAGATCAGTCTTGAAAGCTAGTTAGGCTAATACGAAGTTGGGCAGCAAAATCCCAACGTCTGCTGTTGAGGCACCCCGTAGCAATAGACTTAAATCAGAGTCACCTTCCAGCAAGGAGGTGTGGAAGGAAAAATAAATAAATAAAATAATCAATCCACCCTGGGATATTTAAAGCCCTGTTCAAACTAATAACCCACTATTCAAAATAAAAAACAACAAAATAAAATAAGATAGATAGATAGATACATACAAACAAGCTGCCAAAGTACTTTACATTTCAACATCCCCATTTTTGCAGTTCATCATCAGGCAAATACACTGTCGGAACCTGATGCATGTTGCAATGTATTGCTCTACTAACAATTAAAGTGCAAGTAAAGTCTGCTAGGGGAGGTTTTGGGGTTCGTATGGTTTTGGGTTTTTTTTGAGGAAAAGCAATGGTCTTTATTGCTTTTTCATGAGGTAAAATAATGACTGACCCAGAGAAATAAGACGACTCACACTATTAGCAGCCTGCCTGTGGGTTAGACACAGGGGATACAGCTACCAAGAAGCTGCTGCTGAACAAGGCTATTTCAGAAGACCCAGCCCCTGGGACCTCACATGTCAAGGAGACTCCCTGATCCCAAGAACACCTGTGCAACAGGATGCCAGAACACTGTGTGCAAATGAGTGCCTGAACACCTGGGGTCAAGGAATAGCTCTTGACCCCCAGGTTTCTTGCTCCACGATGTCCAGAAGCTGTGTCCAGCCCAGCTGCACATGCCACTTCTAGTGCATCTGGCATACAGTGGGATCCCAGAATCAGGGATTATCATCTCAATCCCAGTGTCCCTGTGTATAGTATTTGTATATCTTCTGCCTGTGCAGCCAAGCTGCACGTTCAGTTTTTAAAAGTTCCCAGCAGGCTAGGACCCCTAGGATCAATGAGAGTTCAACAGTTTGTAGGTGTCATGCAGGAAGAGTCGACCAACTCCCCCTAATCCAGCACTTGCTAATCCAAACCCTGGGTTCCTTACTGATCATGTCACAATTAGAAGTTGAAGTTGATCCCCAGTCCTATGAACTGTACCTCCTGCCATGTCAAGCGTGGCAGAAGGCACTGTTGTTGGGAACACAGACTAGATCTGTATTATGCCATTAAGTGAGCATTTGCCAGGCCCCTTAAATTTTGTTATTTAAACTATACTGTCAAATCAGTATAGTTGACTGTAAAACAGACAGGGATAACAAGAAATTGACATTATAAAAGGGGTGCATTTAAACAATGCTTTAGAGTAACCCTATTCTAAAAAAGGTAAAATAGCCATGTATGTTACAACCCAGTACACAAAACACTCATTAGTACAATTTTTTTTTTTTGCATGTGACATGCATCTTTTTGGAGAACATTATGTAAAAGGAAAGACTTTTCCAGAGTCATAGCCAAGAGTGCCAACTGAATGCAGTAGTTCACTCATCCTGAGCAAGCTCAAAGGCTGCTAGACACAAGCTAATGTTAACCCTTTCATAGCCACTGTCAACTGACAGCAGTTTTCTAGCTGCTCAGGCAAAAGCTGCCAGTTTAGCAAGAACTGTAGGAGTTTAAACTGGACTCCACCCCTGCGACTTAGTGGCCCCCCAAGAAGAGTAGCAGCTATCTGGACAGCCATTACAGTACAGTACCTCCATGCTTTTATTTCAATGAAGGAAAACAGGGAAGCTGGTTAAGACAAGCATCCCAATTTTAAAAAGTTAGTCAAGCAACTGACTAAGGAACTAAAAGGCTCAGTGTTGAAGTGCTAATCCCATTTGACAGAAGTACCCTTTTCTGTATTTGTTTCAGTTTTATTCAGCAATTTCAGTAAAAATGACAAGTTCAAACACCAAATGGAAGTTGACAAAGCAGCAAGGGGAAGAAGAGAAGCATTTTTTCTCTTCCATTCCATCAGTGAGAAAAAGAGATCTAGGATCCTGCAGCACAGTGAACAGAAATCTTCCATTCAGCTCACTCCGTAGGCATTTCCTATATGTAATAAGTGTTAGTTTTAAAGCCAGGGATGTTAAAGCAGGCATCTAGTACACCTAAGAGATATTTTTAGTAAATAAAAAGATACTGAATGCATTGCCAAGCAAAACATGGATGGAAAAAAAGTCATAAGCAAGAAACTACTTAGTAACTGAAGGAAGTCTTCAGCATTTTGTAAAACAAAGGTGAAAATAGGTCTCATTGCATCAACCTCATACTTAAAAGTGTAAGTTTACAGTAAATTGCTTACCAGGAATATCAACTTTGATATAAAGGGTTGCGAATAAAAATTGTTTAGGGCCAGGCACTTTACCCCTAAACAAAAAAAAAAATCAGTTCTAGTATACATATCTACAATGATACTACAGCCCCAAATACAACAGTCTCTTAAAAGCAGATGGTCTTGTATGCTATGTGCATGGCAGTATCAGATCACTTGCCGAGTAAGAAACAGGTGTAAAGTTTCACATTGCTGGAAATGCTGACACACTGCATGCTAACTGTAAGAAAAATATTATGTATGTCCCTGGCAAATGTTAATCTAAAATGGCTGATGATATTGGAGGAATTTTACCCAAGATTAAAAAAGAAATTCAAGTGTACTACCTACTATGCTATATCTGGGAGATGGAACATCCTATTTTGGGGAGTTGGGATAAAATTCTTGTTCCCAATGCCAGGCTGCACAGTCTAGCTTCAAGTGTCCTAGATAAGGCTGCATTTTCAAACTAAAGCATGATACAAACCACATAAATGTGGAACACTTATGGATGGTTTGCCACTATATGAATGACATAGGAAATTGGTTGAATGTGTGCCACATTACAGTTTATGACTTGATTAATGCCCTAACCACATGATAAAAGGTAGTCTGCCAGGAACCAGAGCAGGCCAAAATTTTCTTTAAGCAAGCCACTAATGTCTATATTGTGCATGCATTAAACCTGCTAGTCTGTTAATATAGTCTTTCCAGTACATTTATGATGTTGTTACAACTGTAACAAAAGAAAGTGATCCTCCATTTATAAAGCAAAGTGTATGAGAGATCCCAAATACACACTAATCCCAAGTTTAAATCACAAAATAACTTAAGTTGTATCCTCCTAAAAACTGGCTTACACTTTAGATAAAGAGTGGTGAATGCTTGGTTTAACAACAAGAAATGATTATTTTTCAGAAGTCATTTAAAAAATACTCACTGTAATATCCATATAATACTGTGTCCTCAATTTGTCTTGAAACATTAGCATCAGCCCAGTCCTAGTAAGATTGAAGGAGAAGAGGTTATTTTCTTTCTAAACACTTTATCTACATAAAAAAACAAAACAAACAAACAAACAAAAAAAAACTTATAAAAAAAATTAAGTATGGTTTACCTAAAAAGCATAAAATTTGTTCTCATCTTTTCTAGTGCTACGAGACCTCAATAGGTTGAGGAAACAATTAAGAACATGGTAGAAAGAATGCATGTTTATTCTGGATTAGACTGAAGAATTTATGCTTTCATACTTTATTAAACCAACTCATAGCTGGAAAAATTCTTCTTGGCAAGCTTGTGAAGAAGCTTGCTAAGAAGAATTTTTCCAACTATTTGAGTCGTTCTGATGGAAAGATAATCGGATTTATCCAAAAGAACCTTATTTGCCCATGTCCTTAGACCAACGTGGCTACAGCCTACACCCCTGAAATAAGAGCAAGGACGGACATTTAATTTCAGCATCACAGACACTATTTTATTGTGTTTACAGGTGTTCAAGTGCCTCACAGCCCAGAGTACTGCAGAGCATGGCGAGAACCTATACTGCCAGCACAAGAGTTAGGAGGTTGGTATATTGATATCCTAAACTGCTTTGCTTCCCCTCCCTACTCCCACAGCGTACAGAGATTCCAGAGGACAAAGCCTACTGGCTGCCTAGGGAACTAAACCCACTAGACTCCCACCTACTTCCCCCAGCCCTCTCAACCAAGAGGGTTCAATTTTCACTTCCAAGCTACAATGCGACCCTGCACCCACCTGTACTGCAGGTCCATGTACAGATTATTCTATTGACTTAGTTTTGAAGATGAGGCCATCATAAATACTGTATTCTTGCATACATCCCATCCCTTCCCGCCCCCTCCTGCCCAAAAAGCCAGCTGCTGGAAGTTGGAGTGTGCATGATGTGCAAGAAATATGGTAAGAGCAGGTTCCACCACTTACAGGTGAACCCTACAGTGAAGTATGCAGGAAGCTACAGGGAGCAAAACAGCAAGGCGGCTCAGATCTGCTGCTACTCAGTAACTGAAGGGAAGTGATCTTTCCTTGTAGTTTCCCTTTCAAACTGGAGATGTGCATTATATTTCAGGGTATATATATATGCATGAAATATGGTAGCCTTGGTCATGAACTATTACTTGGTCATGGTCTATTACTGTTTGGAAAAGAAAAAGAAAAAGAAAAAGGTTATTCCCTAAGGTCAAGTTTTGACAAACTGAGGGAATTAGTTAGTGAAGTCATGTGGAAAGAGGAGTTTAGGGAAATGAAAGGAGAGAACCTTGAATTTCTTGAAGTCTAGTGCAGCAAGTCCAGAGCATGCTGTACTTAGTGGCACAGAGCTGAAGCCAACCAGCACTTCCAAGAGCCTGTTTAACTCCTGTGCAGGCTGGAGCACAAGGCCACATATGGCCATACAGACATGACCGGGTTTGCTAGCCAGTTCAGAATAGGAAAGTCCCCAGTGTGGGAAGCAGTGCACATGTCCCTGGCTACCTACCACATAAACACAGTTTGTGAACCCATGGGAGGTTAGCAGCAGAAGAGCTCTGACCAGCTCCACTTCAGGAGGGGGTTCTTCCTTGGGCAGGAGACTTTAAAATTTCATCTGCAAAGAAAGCCAGACTACCACACTGCTCAGCCTCATTCACCTGTGAAACTGGTTCAGCCTCCCTGGGGGAGTAGAGTTTGGGGTACTATATCTGTAGGCATGCACATCGCACTTTACAACTACAGCAGTTACACGTGGCACTGGAATTTGTCGAATTGCAGAGAAGTTGCTGTTGTGGAGAGGTTTGCATTCTCCTCCTCCCCAGTAAAAAGCTACTTGAATGCTGCCTTTTTGCAGTGCCAAAAGGACATGTTTCTCACTAGAAATTAAATACCTGTCCATGGCTTGAGAACCACAAAAAAGTTTCATAGCCACCATGGAGTAGACACACAAGTAATCAATATTTTAATGAAGTTCAAAGATGCTGTGAATGAAACTAAACTGCAGCAACATTTTACTTGAAAATCCTCTGACCCCTGATCTTGTCATATTAATACTTTCAGAATCCACAAGAAGTCCTGGACTCCCTCTTCTCTCTGGACTTTTGATCCATGGCAAGTCTGCTTTTCCTCATGTCCAGTGTTTATCCTGTTCTTACGTACTTCCTTCAGACTATGAACTCCACCATGAGTGTAATTCAAGTTGTCTTCTACTTTCAGATTCTCAACTATTTCCTCCTTATTTATGAGCAAGTTAGGGATCTGCCCCACCCCGACTGGTTTCTCTACCATGTGCCCCAAAAGCCATGGCCTAAATATAATCCAGCAAGTTTTGGATTATGCTGTTGGGTCATCTCCCCTAGCACTTATCACAGTAATTCAAGTCTCACATAAAAAAAAAAAAACAAAAAAAAAAACACCCCATCAGATCCTGTTATTTGGATGTTTTAGGTTGTGAAAACATTTTTAAGCCTTGTATACCTTTTCTTTCTGACTTGGTAATTTATACTAGATATTCACAGCAATATTCCCCTTGCCATCCCCCCTTTACCTCAACTCAGACTTTCAAACAGGTCTACCTCACACAATTTCTCCTTTCCCCAACCTGCAGTCACAAAACAAGGTGGACTGCCTTGTTGAAAGACATCCCTATGGCCAAAGAAACAAACTTTGCAGGCAACATCTGCACAGCAAGTATTCGTCTCTAGAACACTTCCAGCTCCTGACCCTCACTGACCAGAGCCATGTCCTCCACCCCAACCTGCAAAGCCAGGAAGTCACTTTGGGTTTGCCTAGGGTCATACCTGGCAGCATCAGGGCTTATGTGAGCCAACAGCCTGAGATAGCATTCAATGGACTAGGGCAATAGTTCAACCTTTTCAGGCTCAAGGCACCCCTCAGAAAATACCAACTCTTCATTTTCACCTTTCTGAATACAGAAAAAGAGCAATTTTGTGGCAAAGAACTCAGGAAGACCGTAGCAGGTCAGAAGGTTTGACCCCATGAATTCCGATGTAAAAGCTTCGTATTTACCTTGTAAACCACGTTTATATATTCAAGTGCCTCACACTGCATGGTACCCCACAGCACCCCAAAAGCATCTCAAGAAACCCCGGGGTGCCACTGTACCCTGACTGAGAATGACTAGACTATGGCATCTCAGCAGCATACCTCCCAAAATAGTGGAGGAAGCCAACAGATGTGTAACTTCATTTCCCTAAAGCGAGTTGCTAACAGGGGGAATGTCCATGTAGAACTCCACTGACTCCCCCCTCTCTCCCCCCCTGGCTTTCAGAAAAAGCAAGCAGAACTTGATGCAAGTTTATTAGCCCTTCCTGTAATAGCATGTGCATTATCAAATCTGTGAACAAGGAGCAAACTTTGGCTCAAAGTTAGACAACAAGTATAAATAGAGAAGGAAATTTTAGACTAGACTAGACTAGAAAGTCAATGACTGCATTCCCCAACATCTAGCCAACACTTGTTAAGTACAGTATAACCTCATGAATCCAGCATGTTCTGGACCAAGCACCTGCTAGAAATGTGAAAGTTCCACATTTTTTAAACCAGAGCAGCAGTGGCTGGTCCCAGAGTTGTGGGGTGGGTGGTTAGCAGTGGTCAGTCCCAGAACAGCAGCTGCATATAAAGCTGCAGAACAGGGTGGTAAATGGCACAGCAGCCACTGCATGCAAGCTTCCCCCCTGCCACTGCTCCAGGACAGGCCACTGCTACTCCCTGCTGGAGAGTAGTTTTAAAGAAAAAAGTGCCAGATTTTCGATAATTCCAAGTTTTTGATGTCCAGATTTATGAGGTTATACTCTACCAAATAACAGATTCCCTAAAAACAATTTGTGGTCAAATATCTAAAGAGATAATCTTATTACATTTGCTACTTGCCAATTTTAAAACAAGTGAGAGAACCAGTGAATTTCAATGAAACTTGAGATTTTCCAAACAACTGAACAAAGTTAAAGTCCTCTATAGTTTTAAAGTACTTCCAGATGAGCAAACCACTATCATAAAATGTACCAGCTCCTCATTCAGTTATTTCAGATAGGCTTCATAAGTCATTAACTCTTCCCTTAGCAGTAAGTGTTTGATATTCACTTGCTATATCTATAGATCCACACACACAACCCCGATTCCTAGGAAAGTTAAAAATATAGGAAAGCATTGCTAAGTGCTAGGTTCCACCTGGTTGAGATTGTTCTCTAGCCTGGAAGATTTGCTGTATACATATTTACACAATTACATAGTTTACCACGTATTATGCCAAAGTTAATCTAATAAAAAAAATGTCTGTTTTCTACCTCTGACTACTGTCAAATTATAGCTGGATGAAACCAAAATGAAAATCAGAAATGCACATAGATTGCACTTCAAGTAGTTTTAGTTAAATAAATCTACTTTGTTTACATGCTTAATATTTTACAGCAAGGTTCAGAAAGCATTTTGTTTATATACAAGTACACACACACAATAAAAGTATATTAAAATATTTTTTAAAATATGTCCTAAACTAATGGTTTAGCACATAGGGCATTTTCCCCCCACATGTACTCTGGGTTTTTTGGTTTGCCTTTTTTTTTTTTTTTGGCAAGGGATTTTTGCTCTTTAAAAAAAACAAAAAACAAACAAAAACAAAAAAATCAGAGCAACTCCGAGAGCACCTCCAATTGAAGTGCCCACAGCATCTCCTATATCAACATCCCCATGCTTCAAAAGGGCAGTGGGGGCATTTTAACTAAAGCTTACTTAGCAGGGATGCTGATGCACGAGCCTGGCTGGAACATACCAAAACAGCACATTCCAGCAGACTCAATTAATCGAGGCTGCTTGGACATGTTGTAATTACAGCATATCAGAGAGCCTCCAAGCACATCTACAGACACCCATAGTGATCAAATCCTCTGGACTGCTCCCAGTAGAGAAACAGAGCATTAAGCATTGCAAAGTCTAAGCAACTACCCCTCACAATAGAATCCAAGAAAACTCAGTAGTCTAGTCTAGGCCCCTATACCTAGAGGGGAGGGGAGAAAGAGGGTAAAAAACAAGGAACCCACAGATAATCCAGAACAGTCAGCACAGTGAACAGAGAGCAAGAGCACCTAAAATCCTACACCTTTTCAGTTTACACTGCAGTCAGTGCTGCAAATGCACTCGTTATCAACTGGTATCTAACACCCAAAACCTCAGTAACAGGCACCTTTCAAGAAACTAAACAGAGCACACCATTCTAATGGCAGCCATGGCATCCACCAAGAGAATGCCTTAAAGCAGACTATAACTAGAACAGCTCTTCTGCACTGTGTGGAAAGGAAAGCAAGATTCCTAAAGCCCAGAAGGGACCAAGAAGAGGGTTGGGCACTAGCCTATTTGTTGGGATACAGGCAGCCCTTGGACTTGCAACAACTAGTTCCTGAAAACCATGTCTTAGGTTGAAATGCAACTCAGAACCAATTTTCCCCATAGGAACAGTGTTATGAATGGGGGATTGGTTCCTGAACCAAGGCCCAATACCTTATTTTTCACCCAAAATAACCCAGAATGTTGTACTGAATTGAGTAATATATTTAAACATATTTATATTGTAAATAGCAATCATATTGATTTGGAAGGACTTAGAGGTGACTTTGCTGGACTTTTTGGAGGGGATCTTGGTTGGAGTCTGGGCTGCTTTCTTAAAGAAGAAAAAAAAAAAAGTGTCCAAGGAATTTCGGACAGATGCTCCCCAAGACAGAACGAACTTTTTCACTGGCCTGACATCAAAAAGTCAAGACAGGGTGTCAATTTATAAACGTTTTAAGTGCCATTCATTGCAACTCAAAAGATTGTAAGTTGAGGACTGCCTGTACTCACCTAGGGCAAGGAGCCTTTGATTCTGCCCTAAGCATTACTTGTTTAAATACATTTTATACTAAACACTTGGATTAAAGAGAGTCCTTGGGATGACAACCAAAACCCTAGGACCCCAAGCCCTCAATGACCCCCTCCCACACACACCTCCTTGGAAAGAGAGATAACACTGCTTTCCTTCTTGTACACCGACCCCAGAAAATTTACAAGTTTTCTGTACTGTGACCCAGCTCCAAAGACGTAGAGTTTAACACTAACCAGCTTTGCCAAGACCCAGACATTTAGAACAATTCTCCAGAACATGAAGTGGGTTTGAACCTGCTCAAGTGGGGAATGACACCAAGCTGGGTGCCTCACACCTTCCTGAGGAAATATTCCAGATCCCTGCCTATTAGAGAAAACCAATAGAAAAAGCTGAGTGGTACTGCAGACACTCTGGAAGGAAAATCTAGAATCCAGAATGACTTGGATAGACTAGAAGTAGTCCACAACTAATAAGATAAGATTCAGCAAGAATAAGTGCAAAGTCCAGCATTTGGGACAGAATAATTGCCTTCAGAAATACAGACTGGGGCATGACTGGTTAGACTGCAGTACTGCAGAGAAGAACCAGTGGTTCCCAGCAAACTAGTGGTTTTCAACTGTTTTCATTTGCAGACACCTAAAAAAAAAAATTAATGGAGGTGTGGACCCCTTTCAACTGTATAGGTATTCACACACTTTTGTTTGATTAGTCATCTTTCGCATACCTTAGACAGTCTGTGGACCCCCAGGGGCCCACAGACCACAGGTTGAAGACTACTACAGTAGACCATGAAGTGAATATGAACCAACCATCTACAACTGTTGCAAGAGGCCAACAGCACACTAGGCTGTATTAAAAGAAGCATCACCTGCAAATAAAGAGGATGACTCTTCTATTCCATTCAATGCTGGTGAGGCCCCACCTGGAATAGTTTTAGGCCCTGCAATTCAGAAAGAATGTGCACAGTTTAGAAAGAGTCCAGCACAGTAAAAAAAATGTGAGAGAGAGATTAGAGCCTAGAAAACAATACTTGTGAGGATAGGGTAAAAACTCAAGCTATTTATCTGGAGAAAAGAAGACTGACAGGAGATTTGATAAACAGTCTTCAAATACCTAAAGAGCAATTGCAGCATAGATGGAGATGAGCTGTCCTCTGTGGCCATAGGGAACCACACTAGGAACAATGGTCTGAAGCTTTAACCAGAATTTACTCTGCAATAAGGTGAAACTTTCTGGCTAGGAGGGAGGTACAAGAAAAGCCAGCCCCAAGGGTGGCTGTGATGCCCCTTGAGAGCTACTCAGGCCATCTTTTAAGCATACTCCCATTTTCCTGCCTTGCATGACTTGACGTTAGTTTTTATTTAGAAATAGAAGGCTGCCCCAGGGATCCCTGAGCAAGACCTCATCTGCTTACAAGCCATGGTCTAACTGCTCACTGCCTTAAAGGCAATTTTGTGGTCTCATCTCCCCTTTTAGTCATAACCATACCTCAGATGTTACCAATTAACACAATATCAATCAATCAAATGGACCCTTGGCCCCAGTCCACCTCACTCAGCACCTCCATGGGTCCTGGGCTCTCTAGCCTCATCTCAGCCCCTCTCTGGGCCCTGGGATCCCTAACCCCTTCTCTGCCCTGCTCCCAGGCTCTGGCCTTACTTACAGGCCTCTGGCCCTACTCCTTCCCCATAGTTCCCCTCCTCCACCATGCCCCCCCCCCAAGCTTCCAATCGCTGGACCTCCACTTCTCTTTAGTCCCACCCTAAATTTACAGTGTTATCCCAGCCCCAAGGCTATATTACCCACAAGCTTTCTTGGTGCCCATCAGGAGTCTCCCATCTTCTGTAGCCTGCTCAGGAGCACGTCAGCCTCCAGGGACAGACTGCCTGCCCAGCTCAGGACTTTGACTTATACATGAACTAAGCCTACCACCTTTCTGGACTGGCATCTCCTCCAATTGCTGATTAAGCCCACTCTGCAGCCTTTTTCTTAATTAACAGGAGCATTAAGCTTCCTGTTACAGTAGTGAAACACTGGAACAGGCAATCTAGAGATAATAAATTTTCAAAGTTTCCAAGGACAAAGAGCAGGTTGGGCACACATATGACTGGAATAGTTTAAATCACAGATGATTCCTGCCCTGAGGTGGCAGGGACTAGATGACCTTGTGAGGTCCCTTCCAGCCCTACTTTCCTATGATCTTGTATCAAGATGCCTCCACAGTTAAAGAGATACTCAGTGAGGATTTTTTTTTTTCAGCTCCCAATTGATTTCAACATCTGAATGAAGCAGTCATTGAGTTGAATTAGCCAAAAAGCTAAAAACAGGGCAAGTAACCGCCACTCTGTGGCACAGGTGCTACAAGTGGCACAGGCAGCACTGTGGCAGATAGGGCAGGGAACAGAAAGAGCATCAACTCAGGCAAGGAGGGGGGAAAAAAAAAAAAAAACCAACCTGAAACAAAAACAAAACAGAAAACAAGAACAGAACATCAGATTGCTCAGGGAATAAGGCAAGGAATGGAAACCTGAGCAACAGATTGGATAGAGGAATCAGCAGCATTTGGGGAGGGTACAGAGCTAATTTGTGGGACACCTGCCAAAAAGGTTGGAAACAGTCTCACTCTACAAGAGGCTACTGCTATCAAAAGCTGGTTTAGCACTTCAGCTCAGTGGTTCTCAACCTTTTAGACTTGAGATACCCCTTGATTAAAAAAAAAGGGAGGTACCAGCTGTTAGCTTTTACTTTTTCTGCTTACAGAAAAATAGAAAGTTTTTTCTATTGCAAACAAAAGCAGAAAGACCAGAACTATGAATTTCTATTTAAAGTCTCTGAGTTTATATCTGGAAATGTAATGGTGCCAATACTGTGTGGCAACCAGCTGCACCCTCAAGAGGATGCGAAGGTGCTTTAAGGTGCTGTGGCACCCTGGTTAAGAAATCACCACTCTAGTTCCAGGAACTTAGCTAGTAGTTTTCTAGTTAAGCAGTTTGACTTTCTTCAAACAGCTTGGTAGCACACGTGTACTACTCACTTAGCGATGAAGTTTGTGTCTTACATTTTTTTAATGCGAAATAACACTCCTAGCATTTTTTTCTATCCACTGTTTAAACGTAAAAAATGTGTGTGACAGTTACTAAAGTAGTATATTTGTACAGATACAGTTACCAGCATAAAATGGTGCTTTATACTAGAGCAGGAATGTCAAAGATACAATCTGCAAGCCATATAATCTGGGCCAGTGCTGCCCAACATACACAGCACACACTGAGCCTGTCTGGCATGGGCTGTATGCTTTACAGGGCCAGCCTGGGGTGGATGCTGCTTAAGATGCCAATGCTAGATTACCCCCAAGTGCTGGATTTGGAGCCAGTTCAGATCAGGCCCCAGGACTATCCCCACATGCCAGATCCAGTCCAGCACAGGCACCACATGTGGCCCCAGCTGCATCTAATCTGCACTCCTGGCTGGGGCTGGATTTGGAAGCCACTCCCATGCTCTTAAAACCAAAACAGCAGGCCAAGTGAGTTTGACAACACTATAAAAACCACATCTCTTACTTAGAGGAATGCAGTTTGTCCATCTAGATGTCATTATGCATGCAGAACTATAACAGTATAGTCTGTGTGTAAAGAGTGGCACAATTTGTGTTTAGATAACCCTTAAGAATTAAAAACAATTCTAAATTTGTCATTTCTTAAGCCTACTCCTGGAAATAGATCTTAGACCATAACCCTTTTTCATAAATAACTGTCAAGTTGTATTGAGTTTCAGAAGAACTTAAGCCTTAATTTCTCAGTATTGTTTAAATCAGACCCTGTTAGTTCTTATGAGATAGAAGTATACACAAGCCACCTTGGCCTCAGCATACAGAGCATACTTAAGCACACACAGTAGCTTCTCAAATCATTGCCCTACCACACAATTCATCTAGGAAGACATCCTCAATACCTATTGATTGTAAACAGAAACAAACAAACAAACCAACCCCTGCCACAAGATGCATGCAAATTTAAAGGGCAAAACATCCAGGAAGTCAAAAACTCCATAATCAGCTGTATGGTAGTAATTTTAGCACCTTTTAAAATGTATAGCTTAAAAAAATCAGATACAGCTCCAGACTTGCTTAGCAAAAGGTAAAACAACCCATTTGATAACTAATTGTCAGAAAACAAGATGAGCTTTAGAACATGTCTAGAAAAGTTGAAAGATACAGATTTCGGCAGATTAAGTCCACTAGTACATAACCACAAGTAGATGGAGTTCAGTAGAAAATTAACTCTTAGCCCATATGCTGTTACTTGTAACCCTGATTTAGGATCACTACAGGAGTTAGGTTTTAAGCAAGGTTTAAGGAGAATGAAATATTGGTTATGCGGGGGGATGGAAGTTCTTATGCATAATAATAAGCGCTAGTTCTTTCAAGCCAAGTATTCACATTTTCTTAAAAAAAAAAAAAACGCCACACAAACAAACACCACACATGCCAGGAAAGGTATTCCTAGAACAGTGGTTTTCAATTTATGGTCCACGGACCCATGGAGGTCTGCAGACTCCTTACACGTGGTCTGCTAAAAAAAAAGTATAATCAAAAGTATGTGAATAACCACACTTACACTTAAAGGGGTCTGGCACCTCCACTTGAAATTTCCAAAGGTGTCAGCAAATGAAAAAAAAATGTTGAAGACTACTGCCCTAGACTATGAAGTCCAGTCCCCTGCACTCAGAAGGCAACCATTCAGCTAGCATCCTAGGAACTATTTACTGTAGTTCTCCACACACACCCCACCAACAGCCTCAAAGTACCTTATGGAAACAACCTAAAAAAAAAAAAAAAAAAAAAAAAACCAACCCTAAAACATGCCACAGATATTCTAAAGTAGTCTTACTGATGCCTTTCACAACTGAACAGTACTTCCTTATATCTACAGACAGTAGCTTCTCCAATACAGAATTCACATTTACTTTCAATTCTTGTCTCAGCTCTCTACAAAGCAGAAAACTGAACCAATACATATGGTGCCCTCTCCTCCATAAGTCTTAGAAGTTTAGATAAGAGTACATAACAGTCAAAGTTAAGCATTCAGTTTTTTGGGAGGTTTGTTTGTTTTGGGGGGAGGGGGAGGAAAAAAAAAAGGAGGGTTCCTTCCCCCCACCCTTGATTTAAAAACCAACCAATGATCGATCCCTCTTCCAATACCTCCTTAAAGCGTGACAGAATCAGAACCAATCCAGGTCAACAGCTTACTCTCCACTCCATTACTATGGCAATATCAGCCAAAGGGTGATCACTAATAAAATGGGATAGTACTGGATAACTGTCTAATATCTCCCCCCTCCTTAAGTTGAAGGGTTTAAATACACAAAATAAGTGAGTTCACCACGTCATTCTCTACACTGGGGACAAGGTTCATATCTAAGCAGATCTGAATGTTTGATGAGCGTTTCATGAAAGGGAAAAGCAGAAAGTAGAATAAAGATATTATGGAAAGCCAGTTTGCCTTCCAGAATTAAGTGCAGAAGAGTGCAAGAATTCTACCTCCCCTCCCCTTACAGCTCCATAACGGAGTATTCAGAACCAACTAATAGCTTTGCTACACTAAGTATCAATCATTTTCTCCCTTGCCAGTTACAAAGAGATTCAGGTATAGCTTTCTTTGACCTTAATTGGGAGATAAACCGGTGCAAGTTCTTATTTATCAAGGATGGGTACTTTGACCCGATATGGTTTTAGTTGATCAGAGCCACCTCTTCACTATTACTCTGGTAGAAGAGCTTGATTGGACATGATCAAAAACAGATATTCCCTTTGCTCTTAACAGAAAGAATGGAGACTGCATGGTTTTCAAAGCCCCACTCTGCTACACTCAAAACAGGCTCTCTTTTCAGAAAATTTGAGTCAACTGTTTTTCATCTGGGTCAAGGAGAAAAAAAAAAAAAAGTGCAGAAGCTTTGAGAATCCAAAGTGCAGCTAGCACTGCTTGCTAATGAGGTACAGGTGGATGGGAGTAAAACTACAGGCAGGGCTAGCTGAAGGAGAGCATGGAAGCAGAAGCTTATTGAAACAGAAATCTTGAGAGCCTAAAGGGAGAGTGGCAGGGTTTTGCCAATTCTCCCCCCATTTCAGGTTAGGAAAAACACACCACACACAAACTGTAGCCCCTTTGACTTCCTTTGCAGAGGGCTTTGAATAAAAAGGCCTGTTTGGAACTTGGATAGATGTGTTGCTGTAGCTCATGCCAGATTCACCACCTTTTTACCTGGACTTGGATACCTGCCCTCCTGTTCAAGAATATGCCTCTTGTGATGCCACAAAATGAGGAACAGTGCATCATCTGTTGAACTTAAACTCAAAAAAGAAACCAACCAACAACAAAAACACTTCCTCTTCCATGAATATACATCTTATACTGTCCTTAATGACACCATCTCTATGTACTTTTGCAGAAGAGTCATCTGAGGTTTTGCTTTTATACAAGTTTGACTCAACTCTTTGGGATAGACCCATCTTGCTCTGCTCTTAGCATTTGTAATGCTCTCTTAAGCACACCTACACAGGCTATATTGCAGTCTTGTCATTTCTATTCATGCAGTATTAAAATAACATGCAAATATGGACCAGACGCTCTTTGTGTATCTGTTATAAGTGTGTTAACAGCATCATATTTATTTTCATCTGAGTTTATAGCACATATACATTATGAAAGTACACAAAACAGAAGTTACTTAAGAACTATAAAAGAACTGTTAACAATACTAGCCTTCCATTAAAAAAACAAAGACAACAACAAAACACACACACACACTCACACTCTCCAGCCACTAAGATACTTAAATGCAATTCACATAATTTGATCTTCTGAATATAGCAACAAGTGTCCTCTATCCACAAGACAAAAAGTTTTGACCAAGATGTGGGCATTCCATAAGCTATTCAGTACCTTAAATGTACCATTTGGATTTTTCATATATGAAACCAGGAAGATATCCACGGGTAGAAGGGCCGAGGAGATAAGCGCTACTGCCAGTGCAAAGATTGCTGTGATGGTGGAAATCACTTCACTTTCTCGTCGACTTTGGTACTTGCGTACATAAATCCAGCAGAAAGCCAAGATAACCTGACAGAGAAAGAACAAGACGACAGGATGAGTTGGCATTGCCAGCTGGGTGCCACTAAGCCTCATTCAAACAACAGTGCTCACTATGATATAGCATGTTCTTTGCACTGGAACTGGCACCACAGAGAGGCTGTAGAATCTCCATCCTAGGAGGCAGGTGGATAAAACAACATTTTTTTTTTTAATTTAAAAAAAAAAAAAACCAGGTGAATTTAAATCTGTTTATTTAACCATATTGTTTTTATTAAGAGGCTTAACAATTTGTTTTTGGCTTTTAAAAGCAATTAGAAGGAACACCACTTACTACACCCCTGATACCAATATCTCTTGCCACCTTGATCAGAAGAATCTAGGCACCCTGTTGTATGGTTCCTGTACTTGTGCAGCTCTAAGTTGAATGAAACTGAAAAGATGAACATCTGCGGTGTAACACTGCCCTCAGCCTCATAAAGTTTGTAGCCAACCTGCAAATGCCTGATGTGTTTAAAAAGTTTCTATCACCTGTGAAAACAGGCTAGAAAATTAAGTCGACAGTGTTCAGTAAGTACACAGAGTAATTACAGGAGGAAAAAAGGAGTGAAGTGCTGTATGCTGCATCGAGAGTACTGGTTATTTCATTCACATGAGTTGCAGAACATGTATACAATAAATGAATAGCTGTGGCAACCCATAATGGTGAATCCTGTGAACTGGTTAGTCAATACTAACTTTACAAACGAGCCTTATACTTCAGAAGCTATAGATTACTAGTTACATGAGGTTTAGGCCTTAGTTCATCACTTTAATTCTTATTCATATTTCATACATTAAATATGGAACTTTAAATCCAAAGTAAAGCAGGTCATCCAAATAAAAAAAAACCTCATATAAAGATAGTTTTAATTTATGTCAAAGCTCAAAAATATCATTACAGAATAAGTTTTATAATCCTTATAATTATATACTATGAGACAATATATTCATGTAACCTTGGCAGAAGTTTTATAAATAGGTTACAATAGACCATGGACTATATTAGGGGCCCAATCTTAAAGGGTTGCCATAGGCTCCTTTACATCTTAGTAGAAAGACTAAAGAATGGGACTACCCAACCAGACTCAGGGCTCAATCTAAAAGATCCCATTAAGCATCTCTGATGCTTAGAATCAGCTCTCAAACTGTGGATGTCTCCAGAGACCACAGACAGAGAAAGTTCTTCAGGTAAATGTGCTATCTTTTATTAGACCAGCTAAATAGTTGGAAGAGTTGCTCTTTGCAAGCTTGGGGGCACAAACACCTTTCTTCAGGCATAGGGAGAGTTTGGCATCTTCAGAGAAAACATCTTTGTTAACAGCACTGTATGGAGACAAGAGAACAAACTCAATTCCCCACCCATCAGCCCCCTCCTCTCTCCACAAGTTTGTGTACACACAACCAAGCCTCTACCACTCTAACAGTGCAAAGTTTCAAGAAGTTAAATGACTAGGGGACATCAAACAACAAGAACACACTTGTTGTAGAAAACTGGTTAAATCGAGGCTCCCTGGCCAGTGACTTAAACCAACTGGATTTAAATCAAACCCACCCTGCTTGGAGGTTTAAAAAGACCCAGGTAGACGTAACCTTGGCTGGGAGGACGGAACTGGGGCAGGCCGAGCTTTGGGCAGGGGGGGAGGACGGGGCAGACAAGGTCCCATCCAGCCCCCAACTCGCTACGGCTCTGCCCGGCCCTCCACACAGCCCCGAGACTACAGCCGGCGGGTCCAGCACGGGGGTTTCCACTGGACACCTCCACCCGCCTCCCGCAACAGCCCCGCTCCCGCCGCCGGGCACGAGGCCCCGGGGGGCGGAGAGCGAGCGTCACAGGAGACAGGCCGCCCCGCGCGGGCCAAGCGACCGCGGCCTCCCCGGGGGCGGGCCCCGCCTCCTACCAGCAGCGCGAGGCCGAAGAGGCACCAGCCCGTGAGCAGGTCAGACGCGGCCGCCGCCGCCATGTTCGCTTCCGGCCGCGCAGTAGCACCGCCCCGGGGCGGGGCCCTTTAAGAGGGGCGGGAGGAGAGGCGTCGGTTACCATGAGCACCGCCAAACAACCGCGCGTCGCACAGCGCCTTGCGTCACCGCCCCGGAGGCCAATGAAGGGAGAGGGCGGAGCGCAGGGGCACGAATTGCCAGCGGCGCCTCGTTTCAGTTGTCGGTCCCCAGCCCTGGGAGCGCGACAGGTCTGGTAGAGGCAGTCATGCGAGGGCGTAGGGTCCCGGGCCGGGCGGAACTCAGCTCTTCCCTTCCCAGTCTCTCCAGAGCTCCTCCCCGCCCCTCAGTCCCTACGCTCCTAGTTTGTCCCAGCCTGCTCCAGCCCGGTCACCTGTATCCCCCCAGAACCACCCCCGGGTGTCCTGCCCCTCACCTTCACTGACCCATCAACAAAGCTGGCAAAACTCTGGTGAGGCTTCTTGGCTGCAGACTAAGATCAAACGGGGGCATCCGAATTCCAAAACCTCCGGGTTTGGGCCTGCACGTAGGACCCTGCCAATGGGTTTGGGAGTCTCCGAAGTCCCAGAGTGAGCGCCTGGGACGGAGGATGCTGGCTGGTTGTAGCGCCGTACGTGGCGTTTACAACGACTGAGTTCTGCCTGCTCAGTCGATACCCTTTCTGGAACCGCTAAGTTCTCCTCAGTCGATATGATTTGGATCATGGGCAACTGATGCCTCCTGAGTCTGGAGGAGCACCAGCAGCTGGCCGGGGGGCCTCCCATCAACCCATAGCTGACCTGGGAGTGGGAGCGTGGGGTGACCGATCGCCAGCCCCGGAAGCGCCGGCAGCAAAACCGGAAGTGCCGATGGCACTTCTCTCAGCACCCGCGCTCCCGGCCGGCACTGATCTTGGGAAGGCACTGGCCCACAAGGGCCTACCTGGGGGGGGACACGTGCCCCAGTCCGTGCCCCTCCTACACGTCACCTGTGATTTGGAGCTGATTTAGCTGGTATGACCTGGAACATGAAATAAAGTAACTAAAAAAAAAAACTGGTGAGGCTGAAGGTCCAGGTAGTCCTGCAGATTGGCAGGCCTGGCACTTAACACTTCATTTCTCTGTGCTCCAGCTAAGGAGGGAAAGCAAGTCACACCATACCACAGCAAGGTGAACGCAGCCAAGACAGAGGTGCCCCAATAAAACCAGGAGTCCATCACAGCTGATGACCTGTGGAAACCACCAATTAGCCCGGGACTAGTTTGCAATCAGAAATCCCTGGTAAAGGTTATGATAGTGGATACTTTGGCCGGTATTCATTTTAATCCTCCAAGATTTTAATGTAATTGCCATAATCCCTCTAACTGGTGGTTCTCTGATTCTGTGGCCATAGGAATGGGCAAGGAATTCTGTGCGTTTCTCTCCCTAATCACAAAGTCTGCAGGTCAGAGAATCTGTCGCAATGTGTCAAAAAGTCCCCTTCCCAATGCTTGTGGGAGGGGAAGGCATGAACATGTGCTAATACTGGGAACTCCCCCTCTTTTGAGGGGGAGAAGGAATGTACAGCCTCCAAGACTCTGGCAGCTTCAACCTACAAGGAAACACTATACCTACATGCCCATCCACCCCCTCCTATTTCTTGCTAGCCTCCAAGTGAATTGTGTGTCTGCTTTGCTTCCAAGAAATCTGGTGATGAGTAGGCAAACACAAGGCAATGGCAAATCTTTAGGAATCCTTGTCTAAGATTGGAAGGAAGGGAGGGTAAGCAACAAAAACACAGAACTAGGTGGGTGACAATTTCAGTATATTCATTTGTTTCCAAAATGATTACATGCAGTTCCCTGCTGCAGAATCAAACATTATTTGCCAAAGAGCTCAACATTACATTGTATTTCTGTAGTCCAGCATATTTATGAACTTCTTTGGGAGTCTGACATACATTTAAAGATGTACAGAGCTGATTTTTGGAGACGTTAAATCAACAACCTGCTTTATATTCATGTCCTTAAAGGAATCAAGATGCATGTTTTTTATCCTGTTGGGAATTTAACCCATGGTCTCTGCTTTCATTTTTACTAGTGTTATTTTATTCAGGCAAAGAATTTAAGTTATGGGAAGAAGATACTTTTCCTCTGGCATCTTGTGACCAAAGGCAGTTGCTTATGGTTTGAAGCCTGAGCACTCTCTCTTTTTTTATAATCAAAGGCTAAAGTATTTTATTCTTCTTTCTCTGGTCTCCTGCAGTTATTTACTTCTAAAAGTGAATTTTCTTGAATCAGTGCTTCTTCTCTATTGCTCTTTTCCTGCATTTTTACTATTTTCTCCATTCTCTCTTCCATTGATTTTCTGAGGCTCCTCCCAACATTTCCCCTAATTCTTGCATCTCCTTTTCTCCATCTTCTTCCTTATAATTACTCCCTGCTGCCTTGTTTGTTTTCTTCCTTTTGCCCGTTGCCTTTCACTTAATCTTTCTCATGTTAGCCTGCACCTTCCTTTTCACCTACACATTGTTTCTGTTTCTCTCCTCTTCTATTACTCTTCTCTTATATTACTCGTCCTTCTTCTAATCTGCATTATCCTCTTCTTCATTTCTGTCTCTATTTCTTGGTACAGCAACTGAACATTCTTCTTATGTAAGTGGTGCTTCGTTTTAATCATGGAAAAATGTGGATTCGGGGGGGGAGGTTAACCAAAAATTGGGATTTTTTTTAAATTGGAGAAAACCAGGATCCCTGGTTATGATGATGGAGCTATCCCAGTAACCATCATTACATAAACACCTTAAGGATGTCTTTGATTAGATCTTCATCCCTGTAAAATTCACTTAATGGACTTTAAGCACTGCAAATACTTATGCAAACAGTAAGTATAGTTGTGAAGGTGAGCACCGAGGGGTGTTTAGTCAGTAATGCTGAAGAAGGCCTTGCATAGATGATGAGTTTTCAGAAGCTTCTAATGAATGGCTAATAGGGTTAACAGATACAACCTTGAGGCCTCATGTGTTACAGTCACCTCTCTAATGTCAGAGAGAAGCCATATATGGAAATGATTTCTTTATACGCTGGGACAGTAGAATAACTGAGGTGGGGGCGACCTGGGCAGCAGCCCCAGGAGATGCCTTTGTTGGGACAGAGCACAAAAATAGTCATCACCACAGCAGTGGCTGATCATGTCACTGTGATTGGCATGACAGGACCCGCACTGCCTCATGAGTCTGAGCTACCCAGTTACACCTCTGGTTTGGGAGGATTGGAGTGAATCTGTTTTGGTGGTAGTCCCACAAGGTCACCTTAGCCCACTCCATTAGTAGGAAAAGATACAGTTCACTAGCACCTCATTCTAATTACTATTATTTCTTGTGCACCAACCTTACCTCCAGTGCTGTTTAGATAAAGATATCACCTTTGACTTGAGAATTTTCTCATATAATTCAAATAAGTAAAACTTGTAACTTCTTGCTTAACAAGTAACAAGTGTTAAATAGTTCCATACATGTGAAAATGACAAGGAAATTAAAAAGTCCACTAATAGCCACCTAGACTCCCTCCTACATACCAGAACTTTATGCGATTGTGTAGTTCAAGACTGAACTTTATTTCATGATCTCATACTAAGGATAACTTTACTGTTTCTTGTACCTCTGAGAGAAAAAATAGAAAAATCTTCATGCTTTCTGTTCTTAGGCTGTTTCACTGCAGCTGCCTGTCTAAACAATTTGAATTAATATGTGTAAATATTTACTGAGATTAAAAGATGTTAAAATGGTTCATTTTTTAATGATCACAGCACTTCTAGTATTTTAGTATCCATTTTAGTCTGCCCAGTGAAATCATGTTATATTATGAAACGTAAATATACCTAGATTTTGGCATTGACTCAGTTTGCAAGGGAAGCAACCGTAAAATGTTTATGAAATTGCCATTATCTCTAAACTGTACAAGATGCTTTTTGTTATGAAGCTTGCAAATTAAAACAACAACAAAATCTATGAGAACAGAAAATACATTCAGTATTGACCTCTAAACCAGTTAGAGACTATTTAAAAATGTAAATGAAACTCCAACTGAAATCAAACATCTGATTAAAGGACTTTGCTTCTTGGATTCCTCACTAGCATCTTTTTAGCCTAGAATTATAATACATGTAGGGCCATGTTCCAGCTAAAGTAACTGAAAAACAAAGCTCGTATGTGACTTTCCAGGACATGACATAGGCAGTTAATAGCGGAGCCAGGAATGCCATCCTGATCTTGTACTCATACTCAGTGATTTATCTGCAAGGCTACCATGTTTGACACACAAGACTTCAAATACCTTTACTTAATTAGGCCAACTAAAATACTGGGTTAATAATGCTGTTATCCATCTTAGTCAACTGCTTTGACATGGATTGACGAGAGCCACTTCCGCATAGTGATCCCTGGTAACGTTTCCAACAGCCAAGAACTTCCAAACTGACAAAAAAGCCAAAGCACATAAAGATAAAGATACGGAAACTGTTTTTGTCATACAAAAGAAGAACTGCTTTGACATCCAAAAAAAATAAAAGCAGTATGAAAGTGGAAAATGTTATCGTGAACCACTTTTTTTTCAGGTTGAGTAAACACCACAGTAAGGTTTAGCCACTTGGCTGGGAAGTGTTCTAATCTAGTGCATTAGTCACTGTTTTAGACAATGGGATTTTGTCTTGAATCTGATACTTAATTTGCAGCTCTTACCAACTTTCTTTTTAAACTTTTATTGCAGAGTGAAGTTTGGTTATGTTATACATGGAAATATACCTGAGTTTACTATATAGTGAACAGCCATGTCTTTCAGATAGTTGACTGTTACTGTGAAACAATGAAATTAAATTCTAAAAATAGTATTGTATTATTATAATTATCAATCTTAAGTAAGCATAAATGTGAGCAGTAATCAAGACAATGCTTCTTTGTCTTCCACTTAACATTTATCCTGAAATTCCAGGGTCAGCCCAAAACATTACAAACTGAACAAGTAAATGAAAGAGAAATAAAACACACTTCGCAACAAGTCAGTTTTTAAATCCAGTTATGCTAAGTAGGCAGCAGGCCAATTCTTCACAAAATGTTGCTGTTTACATTTTCCTCTTCCTGTTTGGAGATGCCTGCAGTTAGAGCAGATGGTCAGTAAAAGAAGCCATTCTATGGGGGGCAGGGGGGTGCCCTGACTCCGACCAAGTTGGAGAGCAAGGGGCCCTCACTCCTTCCTTTGCTAACAGATGACACCAGGTAAGTTAAGAAGGCAGGCTGCCACCTACAAAAGTACATTCTTGACTTTGTGGAATATTTGACCATGGTGGTCAGTTGACATTATTTGATTGGTCAGTTGCCAACCCTAAGTCTATGTATGATATTTTTCCACCCATGAACACCGCTGTCTTTGGGGGAGGTTTTTTGTTTATTTCGGGGGTGGGGGGGTTTCCTTCTGAGGCCTTGGGATCTAGGCCACAACTAAGACTAGGAGGGTTATATCACTGTGGTGCACTGATGCTTCTGCCAGGTCCCTGGCTAACGAGTCTTGCTCTTCAGGTCTTCAGACAAATTTGGCATCAGGAAGGAATGTTTTCTATATGCCAGTTTTGGCACAGACTGTGGAGGAGTATGCCTTCTGAGCAAGGGACATGGTCCTTTTCCTAGGATCTTCTGCCCTGTCATTTCAGTAGCAGGGCTCTTATCTCTCTCGCTGTATCCTGTGGCAAGTTATGGAGTGCAATTTGGGTTTCAGTGTTGTTCCTTGTGGCTGTGGGTAAAAATTTGAAGTGGTGATTTTGAGGAATTCTTTGGTTAGTTTGGTTAGGAATTCTTTGCCTGCAAGCACAGAGAACCGGACTCATGATCCTGAAGGCCTCTTTCAAACCTTTGGCTGCCTATACACATGCAGCAAGGCTGCTCCGATGCGCTGAAGTTACAGTGCTTTGGAACAGACTCGATTAATCAAGTCTGCTGGAGCGTGGTAATTACCATGCTCCAGCAGACTCTAGTGTCATGTGTATCAGTGTCCCCACCCTAAAAAATGGTGGCAGGGGCATTTTAACTAAAGCTCATTCAATGAGCTTTAATTAAAGTGCCCCCACTGACATTTTTCAGCACAGGGATGCTGATACATACGATGCTCGTGGTGTTTTAATTAGAGAAGGTCTCAGAGCCATTCTGATTAAAGCCACCCCTCTCCCCCAAGCACATCTATAAACACCCTTTGTTCCTATACAGTGCAGGGCATTAAGGTGCCTGTTCCTTTAAAGGCAGAAACTGTCTAGAGAGATGGCCCTAGCAGTCAGGCAGGAACCCCATAAGTGCAGGTTACTGTGCCAGCAAACTCATGAGGGAATTAGCCTGCACCTGCAGCTGGTCAGCTGACTGGAAGAGGCAGGGCTCTGGGCCCATATAAACCCCAGGGCTGGGACTAGAGAGTCAGTTCCCTGCCAGCAGTCAAACGGGAAGGAGCTTCCAGGGAGGAATTGCCCAGAGATGCTGCAGCTGCCTGATATGCTGCACTTAGGGCTAATGGGGTACTCACCAAATACTCTCGCCTACAAGGCACTTAGTGCTGGTGTAGAAGTTTGACTCTTTTAAAGGGGCAGAACACACCCTGAACTTTTTGTGTTATGTTATAGCCCAGGGGCTTACGTTTTGGTTACTCTCTTATAAGACCGGTAGATTGGGCTGATGCTATTGAGGAAGGAGGCCTCACTGGGGACCAACTACAGTGTGGAGACCCCAGGGCCAGGGTGGGTGCAGGATTTGGCGTGTGGGGACCCAAGTGCCAGGGTGGGTGCCGAGAGAGAGAGAGACAGGGCTGCGGAAAGCCCAGTGATGACCAAAGGTCAAGCTAAATTAGGGCCTTGGAGGGACAATGAGTGAATGCCAGCTGTGAGGCTCGGGGCATAGTAAAGGGACGGTTTAGAGCTATGCATCTAGCCCATAAGGCTGAGGGTGTCCTGAGAGGCATCCATTTTGGAACGGGACCCAAAAGGAGTCCAAGAAGCCACAGAATTCAGCAGGGTCCATAAGAACCGTGCCCAATATAAACTCAAGGGCAGACTCTATATTCATAATAATCACTAACAAGACATGGCAGGTGAGAAAGAGGGTGCCCATTAGGCAGGATTGGCATGGTCAAGGGGACCTAGGGGTCTCACAGCCATCCCTAAGGACCCTGTCCCATGACACTATATTTTTACACAAAAGTAGCACATTTAGTGATATGACTCTTGTCTGTCACGTGTAATATTTTTTACCCCTCATCTCCCCACACAAAGAATTTTATATCCTCTGAAGTGTTTTCTTTTGCTGCATTTTTTTATGGTGCTTTTTAATATGCATAATCCTATGTGTTTATATTAAAGAAGGCAAAGCAGAAGAATTGTATCCAAAAAATGTATCTTGTTCTTGATGCAGAAATTGGTAACATTTTTGCTTATCCTTAGTTTCTATTAAAGTCGATCTCATATCTCTGCCTGACTCCAATTTGTTGTCCACCTGTTCAAAAAGCTCTATTCTCCCAGTCATGAAGTAGGAACATTCCTATATGACTTAGCTGACTACTCACACACCACATACAGCAATACAGTTGAGGTGAACAATTCACCGTATTCCAGAGCTAACCTTTATTATCCTACACAAGCATTTCTAAAACTAGACAATATCTACTCCCCAGGGAATGCTGTGAACTTCTAGAGCATAGAAGAGAGGAAGGGGTGGGAAAATGGAAGAAGAAAAAGGCAAAATATAAATGGAAAAAAAAGGAAAACCAAAGAACAATTCTGCAATATTTTTTAGGTTATTGGTTACACTTGTAGTAACATCAGTTGTTACAATTATGCAGGATACCTTTTTTGCAGGCATTCCACAAATTAAAGCCCGAACCTCCCTTATGTCACTCCAGTCCCTTTCCCCTGCCCAATCTGCTTCTCTTCTTTCAGGGGCAGATCCAGGATTTGTCAAAGAGGAGTACAGGAGCAACAATCTCTGTTGCAGGGGTGGCTGAACCGTTCTCCCCGCCTCCTCTGCTTTCCCACCCACTGGTGCAGAGTAGACCAAGCTGTGGGAGCCTTCGAGGACTTTTTAAAGTCCTCAGAGCAGGTGCGAATCCCTACTTTCCCCTCCATGCTCAGAGTCATGTCCTCTCCTGACTTTCCCCTGATCGCCTGGTCACTACTGCTGTTTTCAGCACTGTTCCCAGGGTAGGAGGAAGCTTCAGTAGCTGCCCCTGCCTGTTACTGCCAGTCTGCAGTGGGGGCTGTACTCAGGACAGTGACAGCAGCACAAACAGACAGGGCATGGGTTCTCCAATCATGCCTGGTCCTCCACTTGGAGCAGATGCAGGGAGAAGGACCCATGCACCTCCCATTGATGCTGCCTCTTTTGCTTTCCCAGCTGAGCCTGGTCCCCAGGCAGCCCTGGTGGAATGGGCAGAAGTGGGTCTGAAGCTTTCCCTGCCTCTGGGGCAGTATGGAAAGCAGCAGCAGGTGGGGGAATGAGAGGGGACATGAGCCTGAGCCCAGAGGGAAAGAGGCAGGATTCTTACCTTCTTTGGGAACTTTAAAAAAGTCCCCAGAAGTTCCCAAAATGTCACACCACTGCACCCCCTCTGGATTCACCCTTGTATTCTTTCTGGTCCCTGCTGCCTCCCTAATCTGCTATGTGCCACACACAGGCTGCCTCTGCCACTTGTGGCATGCATATCACAGGTTAGCTACCCCTCACCCCTAATCCAGGACGCAGTATCATGGGTGCATACAGAAGTATAACAAACTTAAATGGGGACATATAACTGAAAAAAAATTGAAAACCCCTGTCCTACACTATTTAGTAAATACATTAGAATAATAAACACATTTGTAGAAATCAGGAACAGTTTATGAAAAAAATAACAGAAAAGGTCATAAATGTTCAACAAACACTTTTTTCAAGGAAAAAAATACTTGTCGTTAAAAGTAATAAAAGTGAAATAAAAAAGACAAGAAGGCAATTCTGGTTAATTTTCAAACATAGAAACAGGTAAAATGGTATCTTGAGCTCGGAGAGAAAAGGTAAAAAAATCTTAGCAGTTATTTTATGCATGTTCTTTTTGGCATTTTTTGTATTTCATATTATTTATTTATATGTAACAAATCCACCACAACTAGTCTTCCTTAATGTCATTAGTATTCATTAATTATGTATGCTTTGAAAACAAAATGTCACACATGCTATGGCTATGAAGAATTCAATATTTTTATGAACAGTGCTAAAAGTGTTCTTTTCCCAAATGGGGGGAAAAATCTGCATTTTGAATATATAAACTTTTTATGAACGCTATAGTATTGAACACCTTACCAATAAGATATTAAAATAATGGACACCACAGAGCCATAACTAAATAAGAATTATTAAGACTATAAAAAGAAATGCTAAAGATTTGTGATAGCCATGGATCTGTTATTTTAACTATAATGATTATCTATATATTGGACTTGTTTTAGTAAATAAACCATGAGAGTAATTTAATCTTGTGCTGTATTTTATTATTCCCAATCTGAGGTAATAGCTAAGAATTAGTATGAAGTCTTTTACGGAATAGTGAAATAAAATCCTACTCCAAGCTGTTTAAAGATTTTTCACACATACAAAGTCACAGTTCTAATAAGAGCTCTTTTAAAAGTCTTTTACTGCTTGTAAAAAATCAACATTTATAAGTTGCTTATATTTACAGTTTGTGAAAACTATAGCTTCCCTGATTATGGTAATTAGATAAAAAGCAACATTTTAAAGGTTCCAATAGCAATCACACTGTGTCCCTGTATGTGAACTCATTACTATAATTTATCATTTAAAGGAAAAACCTTCAAAATAGGATTAATGTCTACATGAAGTTCAGCAGAGAATGAACAGAGCGTGCAAACAGGGAGCTGGCTAGGGGGGACCTGTCCCCCAGGTGACAAGGGGATCCCTCGGAGGCTGCTCCTAGGGGCTTGCCCCAGACCACCAGGATCCAAGACCCCCCCCCAGCAGGAGGGCAGTGTGGGGGGAGGGACAGCTGGCAGCCAGCAGGCACTTCCAGGTAATCCGGAGCACCTGATTGGCTGCTCAACCAGTGCAGGAAAATTCAGACCCTGGGCTTTAAAAAGCACCTGGCAGTTGGGAGCTGAAGGAGTTGAGAGGGGGCTGACTGGACACACATGGGGGCTCTCAGCACACATGTGTGCCCTGTAACTTACCAGCGGCGGTGAAAGCTGAGGATCAACAGCGGGGACAGCAGCAGCTGATCCCCCAAAGGTAGGTGGGGCAGGAGCTGGCACAGCTGCAGAGGATCTGGAGGGGAAGCCCCTGGATCCCTCTTTGCTGAGCCGTGCTCCCAAGCCGAGCATGAACAGAGTGTGCAAATAGGCACACTCTGTAAGGGAGTGCAGGCGGAAGCAGGCTGGGCAGCGAGAGAGTCTTCCTCAGGAGGTAGGAGGCTCCACCAACAAGGAGACAGGTAAGAACTACCTGCAAGCCATGGTGAGGACTCGCAGTGCTGCCAGGGGCCCTGCCCCAGTGGTGCCACCCTTCCCGGGCTCCTCTGAGGTTGCTGCCCAGAGCCTTTGGGGGGCCTGGTGACCACCTGCCCCCCGAGCTGTGGGGGCAGCTGGGTGGGGTCCCTGGAGGTGGGACTGAGGTCTGGTGACTCCCCCGCCTGCCCCTCTTGTAAGCATCTTCAGGCTTTGGAGGGGCAGGTAGCAGAGCTCCAGGCCAAGGTGAACATGTTGCGGGGGATCCAGGTGGCGGAGAATGAAATTGATCTGTATTTCCGTTCTCTGCAGGAACAGGAATCCACCAGAGAGATCCCACGTCCAAAACGTTCAACTAATCTGTGGCAGCAGGTTTCTGTCAAGGCCAAGGCAGCTCGTACTACTGCTGTGCCTGCTCCCCAGACACCCCTTGATGTAATGCCTTGCTGGACCTGGTCCTGGCCACTGGGGATGATCTGGTGAGGGGACTGCAGGTCCTTCACCACCTGGACGATAGTGATCATCACCTGCTGGAATTCACTATCCAGTGCAGGGTGTCAAGGGCTTACAGCAAGACTAAAGCCCTTGATTTCAGAAGGGCCAACTTCAATGAGCTTCTGAGATTAGTGGGGGAGGCACTGAGGGCCCAGAGGTAGAGGAGACGGGAGTCCACGAGGGATGGTCGTACCTTAAGGGGATGATCCTCCAGGCCCAAAGGGTAACAGTCTGTGAGAGAAGCAAGTGGGGAAAGAGTGCTCAGAACCCCCCTTGGCTTAGCAGGGGCATTCAGGAATGCCTGAGGATTAAAAAGGGGGCATACAACCAGTGGAAAGGAGGAGTTATCACCAAGGAGGAGTACTCCTCCTCTGCCCTGGAGTGTAGGAGGGCTATTAAGAAGGCCAAGGCAGAGATAGAACTCAGGCTAGCATCCAGGATTAAGGACAACAAAAAGTCCTTTTTCAAGTACATGGGGAGCAAGAAGAGAGCACCAGGCAATGTAGGGCCCCTGCAAGACTCAAATGGTAATCTTGTGGCTACACCAGATGGGAGAGCTGATACTTTTAACAGTTTCTTTGCCTCTGTTTTCTTAAACAGGGATCAGGACATTCCCCCTACCAGAGGTAGGGACAATCTTGGGGAAAGGTCTGTCAGGCCTTTGGTCACTGCAGATGTAGTTAGGGATCTTCTGGAAGGGCTGGACATTTTTAAATCTGCAGGTCCAGATGCCCTCCACCCAAGGGTGTTGAGGGAGCTGGCAGGGGTCATCATGGAGCCCTTGGCCCAGCTGTATGAGCATTCATGGTCATCTGGCCAGGTGCCAAAGGATTGGAAACTAGCTAACATGGTCCCAATTTTTAAGAAAGGGAGGAAGGAGGACCCAAGTAACTATAGGCCCGTAAGCCTCACCTCAGTCCTCGGGAAGAACTTGGAGAGAATTATCAAGGAGCACATCTGTGGGGGGCTAACAGGGGAGATCATGCTCAGGGGCAATCAGCATGGGTTCATCAAAGGCAGGTCCTGCCTGACCAACCTGGTTGCCTTTTATGAACAAATAACTAAATCCTTGGATGATAGTCTCACCATGGATGTAGTCTTTCTGGACTTTAAGAAGGCCTTTGACACTGTCTCTCACCCCATGCTCATCAATAAATTGAGTGACTGTGGCATTGATGCCTACACAGTTGGATAGGTAAAAAATTGGCTGATGGGGTGCACCCAGAGATTGGTGGTGGATGTGTTGTACTCAACCTGGTGAGATGTGAGCAGTGGGGTACCCCAGGGTTTGGTCCTCAGGCCCGCACTGTTTAATATCTTCATCAGCGACTTGGATGAGGGGATTGAAAGCACGTTGTCCAAGTCTGCTGATGACACTAAGATGTGGGGCGAGGTGGGCACACTTGAAGGGAAAGAGAGGCTGCAACTAGATTTAAACAGACTACAAAAGTGGGCAGATGAGAATAGGATGGGGTTCAACATAGACAAATGCAGGGTGCTGCACCTTGGGAGAAGGAATCCACAGCATACAGGCTGGGGAGTTTCCCTCTTGAAAGCACAGAGGTGTAAAGGCATAAAGTCATTATAGGCTAGGCAGTGCTATGCTATAGGCTCAGCAGTGCTACGCTGGCTAGCACTACAGAAGATCCCGGGACGTCATTCTCCCCTTGTACTCAGCCTTGGTGAGGCCACAACTGAAGGACTGCATCCAGTTTGGGGCTCCACAATTCATAAAGGATGTGGAGAAGCTTGAGAGAGTCCAAAGAAGAGCCACACGCATGATCAGAGGTCAGGAAAACAGACCTTACGACGACAGGCTGAGAGCCATGGGACTCTTTAGCCTGGAAAAGCACAGGCTCAGGGGTGATCTGATGGCCACCTATAAGTTTCTCAGGGGTGACCACCAGGATCTGGGGGAATGTTTGTTCATCAAGGGTGACAAGGCCGAGTGGTTATAAACTACTGCAAGACCATTTCAGGCTCAACATAAGGAGGAATTTCTTTACTGTCCGAGCCCCCAAGGTCTGGAACAGCCTGCCATCAGAGGTGGTGCAAGAACCTACACTGAACACCTTCAAGAGCAAACTGGATGCTTATCTTGCTGGGATCCTATGACCCCCAGCTGACTTCTTGCCCTTTGGGTGGGGGGCTGGACTCAATGATCTTCCGAGGTCCTTCCAGCTCTAATGTCTATGAAATCTATGAAATCTAGCTGCTAATGCCAGACCACAGCAGCCAATGCCAGACCACAGCCAGCAAGGCCAGCCATACTTTGTCATGCATCTAAAAGATGCATCTCAAGCCAGTCCAGAGAGGTGATACTCCCCCTCTATGCAACATTGGTCAGGCTGCAATTGGAGTACTGTGTCCAGTACTGGTCACTGCACTTCAAAAAGGATGTGGCCAACCTGGGGAGAGTTCAGAGGAGGGCCACCCGTTTGGTGAGAGAGCAGCAGGACAGGCCCTATGAGGAGAGACTGAGGGACCTGAACCTATTCAGCCTCAGCAAGAGGAGGCTGAGGGGGGACCTGGTGGCTGCCTACAAATTTATCAGGGGAGATCATCAGCAAATAGGAAGAGACCTATTCTCCCCAGCACCACCTGGGGTGACGAGGAACAATGGTAATAAGCTGATGGAGAATAGGCTTAGGTTAGAAATTAGAAGGCAATTTTCTACAGTTAGGGTGGCCAGAATCTGGAACCAACTTCCTAGGGAAGTTGTCCTCGTCCCTACCTTGGGGAAATTCAAGAGGAGGTTGGATGATCACCTGTCTGGAGTCTTGTGAACCCAGCATTCATTCCTGCATGTGACAGGGGGTCAGCTAGATGATCTGTTCAGGTCCCTCCTGACCCTAGCTACTATGAAACTATGAAAGTTTAATGCCATGCTATCTCTATATGTTGAATTTCTCAGTAAAAAAGGTATGGCTACAAATGGACTCTTCAATTTTTAATTCATGTTCTCCAGTTTACCTATGCAGCACTGCATTAAACATGACATTATGTCTGTTAGAACTAATCACTAAAAATGTCAAAATAGTTTTGTTACCTTACATTGGTTTCTTTTACTGCCTGTTACTGGTATTTCACAAACTAAATCTAATTTATCCATTATTCCAAGGATAAGATAAAATCAACAAATTCTTCTCCATAATATGACTTACAGATATAGGATCTACTCTAATTTTAGATAATTACACTGATGAGTCATTTGCAAAAAGTAATCCTGTTTGAATGCAGAAGGACTCTTTTAACACAATATTTTCTTTATTAACCATTCAAATGGAGCGAAATTTCTCCCTTATGTATTGAGCCAGCAAAAGACCTCTGGATAATTTATACCCAATAAATAACATTTAAATGGCCATGGGCCTTGTGCTGGCTTTCCATGCGGAGATGAATTTCACCCTTTGTGTTATACAGCTAAGAATTTTAGTTTGTAGTTTCATTAAAATCAATGAGACTACTGCTCAATAGTTTTCAGGATGGGGCCTAATAAATATAGGACCAAATTGTTTCTGTAGATACATGGGGCATGTCCAGATGAGTGAGAACATGCCTCTTGCCCCACCTCAAACCCCTTTGAGGTGGGGCGACAGACACATGAGGAAATGAAAAAATATTCCCCGTGCTGCAAACTTGCAGTGCAGGGAAAAAATTAGACCCCTGGCTCAAGATCCGGGGGGAGCTAGGCACATGTGCTGAAGTAAAAAGCCCTGGCTCAAATTTGCACCGTTTCTATTTGAGCTGCTGCTAGCGCATGCGCTTGCAGCAGCCCAAGTAGAAGCAATGCAAATTTGAACCAGGGATTTCTTAAGAAACCCGAAAAGCCCTCTCATTAAAATCCCCAAAATAGTGTTCTTTCACTATTAAAATGAAATGCCACTATATAGAAAGAGATCAGTTAGGCAATGTTTTATTGATATCTTTATAAGTATAAAGCAGTCTCGAAGCCTACCAGTGTCTCTATCATCATAATAAAATAAATTCTAAATATCTATACACTTTGGCATTCACTTTTGGTTTTTTTGTCTACCGCTTTGCTTACCAGGATGTGCAGCACAGTGCCCTGCCCCTGCCCTTGCCCTTGCCCCTCACTCTTAACCCACAACCTTCCCCCCACCCCAGTCCCCTCACTTATGACCCACAAGGCCAGTTATGTGGGTGACAGTTTTTTGGGGGTGACTTGGGGATGTGGGGTTTGTGGGGAGACTGTGGGTGTGGGGGACTGTATGGGGGAGCCACTCAGGAGTGGTGGGCCCTCTGCCACCTGCAGTGCATAACCCCACCCCCGCACAGCTCACAGAGCTCCCCACCACAGGGCCAGAGGCCCCCACAGGGGCCACAGCTACCCCCACAGGAGCCACAGCCCCCCTGCAGGAGCTACAGGGCTCAGAGCCCCTCACAGGGGCCAAAGTTCCCCCCACAGAGGCTACAGCCATGCTGCAGACCCCAGAGTCTCTCTGCAGTGGCCAAAGCTACCTCACAGGGGCTACAGTTCACTGGCAGCAACAGTGGCCATTGGGGCGCTCGGGGGCTTGTGACACAGCCTCTCCCACTTCTGCATGGCACAGGACAGTGCAGGGCAGCACAGCTCAGCCCCAGCTGCCCAGCAGTCAGTGCTGCTTCTGCCACGTCACATGGATGTGGCCCAGCTCGGCGCCATGCTGCACAGAGCCATGCACCTTTGGACAGCTCTGGGCCACTCGGGCTGTCACCTGGGGCCCTGCGCTGCTCACAGAGATCACCTGTCATGCCAGGCCAAGTCCTGCATTCAGGGAACTGGCGCGGCCCAACAGCGCATGGGGCTGTGCATTCAGGACCCAACCTGGCAGGACAGATAGTCCCTGCAAGCGACAAATGGCCTAAAGCTGCCTGAAGGCTCATGGCCACACGCAGTGCCACACCAAGCTGGGCTGCACCCACATGATGTTGCAGAGGCAGCACCAGGTGCCAGGCAGCCAGGGCAGAAACATGCCACTTTGTGCCATGCAGGGGGGCTGTACCACGAGACCCTGAGCACCCCTGCTAGTAAACTGTGGGCCATGCAGGGGGGCTGGGTTATGTGGGGGGTGGGCAGGGGACCCACCCTTCCTAAGCTGCCTCCCCCTACAGTCCCCCACCCCTCACATCCTCCCAACCCCCCACCCCTGCTTACCTGGAACAGAGATCAGGTCCAGGTCCCTGCAGCCTGCACCACTGTTGGCCCTGCATAGGCAGTCAGTGTGCTTCAGCACCAGGGCAAGGGGCAGGCATAAAGATGCTCTGGCTGACTACCAAAGTGTCTCTTTGGAGGACCTAAGCCTCCGGTTGCCTCAACTTTTTGCCTCCCATGTTTTATTTTGATACCTAGATATCTAGGTATCCATTTTTGAGCCCCCGCTACACATATGCAGCACGAAGAATGTTTTTTTGTTCTCAGTGTAACCTGGGCGGTACTCCAAGAGGTACCCCCTCTCTAAATTGAAGAGATCAAAGCAGGTGCACAAACGCTGTGGGAGGTGTAGGGGCTCTCCTCCCCTATAGAGCAGAGCCAGATCATCAAGGGGGACTTAACCATGTACTTTTTAATACTAGGAACATAACAGGCATAAATCAGAGGGTATAGTGGACACTACAATGCCCCAAGGGAGCAGGATTCAACAAAGATCAGACACTTACAATCATTGACAAAAAACAGGGTTAACAAAATATAAAACACAAACAGCAGAACAAACAATATGGGTTGGTGAAATATAAAAAGGCGCAAAATGTCAAATGACAAAGAAACATAGGGCCTTGGTACCTGGAGGGGGAGGAAGGGGGGAAAACACAATGGCCCCTTTCCACTGCAAGAAGATTTGCTTCTTGTTATTTCACTCACCCAAAGTCACCTCAGCTGGGACTTGAACTCAAGTCTCACACAGGGTAGACAGGAACACTGCCACACAGCCACCAGTGGTAGCACTACTCCAGTTTCCTAAGGGTCTTGACCTTCCTGGAGCCCTGGCCTCATGTTGAGCTGCCTGGCCTCTGATTGGAGGAGCTGGAAGCAGAACTGGGAACCCCTCAGGTCGCTGCTCAGATCCTTCCTGGAGCAGAGGGAGCCTCTCCTGCTGGCTGCAGCCTCTTGTAGGGGATCTTGGAGCCCAGTGGGAAGCCTCTCCTGCCAGCTATACGCCGTGCTGCTGAGGGTCCCACTGCTGCCTGCAGGTCCTGCTCTTTCAGGCTCTTCGGGGGCACTGCTCCTACCCCACTAGCTCAGCTCTTGCCAGTTCTGTGAAGCTCCTTCCTTGTTGTCCCTCACTGGTTGCTCTCCTGAGTCAGCCCATGCTGCCCCTCTTACCCCCCTCCAGGTGACCCAAGGGGCCAGTCGGGACACAGGGGGTGAGTCTCTGGGGCCTGATTGGTGCAGAAGGGAATCCCAAGTCCTCCAATCATCTTTTGCCCTTCAGAACCCCTGAGCTAGGTCACTGCCAGCTAACCCATCACATCAGCATGCCATTTGCCACATCTCAAACTGCTTTGAGATGCAGCAAGAGGCACTTGCAGGCTCATCTGGACACACCCATAATAGGAATTGGACATCTAAGGCCTGGGGAACAATTCACATTGCCTCCATTTTGGTATTTAACATTTCCACTGATGCTCAATTATATGGTCAGATCATCCCTGGAGCAGCCTGTCTACTGCCTGATCTCCTTTATGATACAGATCACTCACTGGATATGTACAAATTCTGCATACAGCCTTCAAGAGGCCCCAACTGTTAGGAGGGCATCAACATCACTGATTTTGGTGAAAAATGATGAGGGTTTCCTTTCTTTGACCCAATTCCCTAGCAGTTGGAAGATTTACCCAGGACATGGGAGTCCTAATTTCTAGATCCTCCTCACCCTGAATGAATTCAAACCATAGATTCCTACATCACAGGAGACTGTCCTAATTATCAGACTAGAGCATGGGTGTAGACAAAAGCATTCTCTATCCCTCCCATTGAACTAGGGCAGATAGGAGTACAAGGCTCTTGAGGCCAGAAGAAGAACAAGCCAAAAGGAACCGAACCCTAGAACCTAGTTTTGAAAGTACTTCCCTGGCAAGGTGGGTGGTCCTGGATCCCAGTTCCTGTGGCCGGGCTTACGTCCTTTTTTTTTCCAATGACTAGTGTAAAATTCATAAGCAATACTAAGAAGTAGAACCCAGTACTCAACTTGCCCAAGGTCAGCTTCCCTTTTGCTCATTTGCCATCTAGTCCCATGAACCTTGCACCCTGCCTGGTGTCCTAGCTCAGTGGGAGGGGTGAAGAATGCCTTCACCTAAGTCCATTTTAAACCACCATAAAAGTTATTTATTGCTAAGTATATGATTCAAAATGCAGCATTGAGGTTGTGCCCATCTTTGGCCCCATAGCCTGGTAGTGTGAACACTCACACAAAGCAGTGGGAGACCTGGGCTTTAGATCCTCCTCACCCTAAAATACCTTAAACTCCAGTTTCTACTTCCTAGGACAGTTCAAGGTATTTCAGGGTGACTATTTGAGAAATGTCAGTATATGGGGATTGCAAGTGAACAGAGACAAATGTACACTCCCTGCACAAATAGCTTGATGTGAGGAGTTCAGAAGCTTGCTTATCAGTTCAATCTACACAGCTCATGGTTTATTTATGGTTTCCCCTTTGCCTTGCAGCATCTCCCCGCCTTCTAAATCACCCTTGGGGGGCACACATTACTCCTTACTCCCTGTACAAAGCACCTAGGTATCTAGACATGAATTGCTCTTAAACATCCCTCTCCCTTAACTTCATAGAGATTCTAGTTATTTAACAGGGTTATTTTGAATCTTCTTGCTGGGGCAGACAAAGGTTAGGTAGGGCTATACCTGTGGTTATGCACAAAGTTAAGTTGTCTACATTAATTTTAATTAATACATCTAACTACAGCTCAATAATCTTTCTTAGCACCTGACTGGGATCATCTGACCCTAGCGCTCTCTCCTGCCCAGGGCAGGGGGTCAGACTTGATGATCTGCTGAGATCTGTTCTGGCCCTAATATCTATCAATCTATGAACATTTTATGAATTCTCATTACAACCTTTTTTACCTGTGATTTGTACACCTTTCAGAAATTTTGAAATACTAGTGTATATGTGTGAATAAAGTTTATATAAATTAATAAAAGAATGAATGAATCTTAACAGAACAATTTCACTCTGAGCCTCATAAATCTGATACAGCATTAATATTACGGAAAAATGAAAAGTACACAGGCCACGTTGCACAAAGCTATAACTTCACTAACTGCCACCACAATCCAAGATAGGCCAGTTAGGCAGCATGAATGAAGTAGCACAACACTTTCTTAAAACCTTAAAGCTTTAAAAACAGGAGAATCAATTTAATATAAAAAGATCAGGAGAATTAGGGATTTAACTATGTGTACTATGCATACAAGTTAAATCTTCCAGTGTAGTAGGTGTCTGGTAATGCAAAGCTTCAGGGCTTTTTCTGACCTTCTGTTGGGGCCAGGCAATCAATGTTTTCCCCTCATACACTTTGCTACCTTGTGGGGTATTTTTCCCTTTTCTCTGAAGCACTGCAATATTGACTACTGCTCAGACTTGGTATTTTTACCTGTGGCATGCTGATACTTCTGCAAGTATTTAGAACAGACCTGTCCATATGGTGGTCCTGGGCTGCATATGGCCCAGGAAGGATTAAGTTGCAGCCCCCTAGGCTCCTACCAAATTGATGATTCTTCCTTCATTGCTCCAGAGTTTCTAAGATCTCCCTCCAGAGCAGTGCAGTGCAATATGGCTGAAGGACCTGAAGAGGAGCTAGGGTCACACAGGTGTATGTTGCAGCAGTGGGGGTGAAGGAGGTGGGTGTTCACTACAGAAGAGGAGGAGGCTTACAGGCTCATATAATGCTGTGAGAAGGATGTGCATTCACACAGCTTCCAGCCCAGTGTCCCCTTTGCACAGCACATGAGCATGTGGCCTCCACCGGTGCAGCCTCTACAGCCTTTTGCCTTCAACCATTTAGAAAATGGACAGCTATAACTTAGAAGACTCAGAAGCCTGGATACACGTAATATTTTAAAAGGTTTAAAAGTGATTGAAACCTGAAGTGGACACTGAATGGTTCAAACAGGTACCTGGAAAATCAAGCACTATTTTGAACCAGTTCACTGTGGTACTGGTTCAGTGTCATATGTGGGCTAAGTAGAGACTATCAAAAAGCCCAAGGCTAAATCGATTCAGTCTTCACAGGTTAGTCTGAGGTATGTAGATTGAACAAATAAGCAAGTGAACAGACATTCACTTTTGATTCTGGAAATACAGCCACATGCCTGCAGTGGCCTAGCCCAGAAGCCGGGGTGCACTAGAGCAGTAGTTCTCAACCCTTTTTGTACCAAGTACCATTTGCCAACATGATGGCCAGCCTCAACCCAGTGCCCCTCACTCCTGTCTCCTCTTCCAGGGCCCAGCCCTCAAGTGTATGGGGCCTGGGTCGGGGGGGGGGGGCAAGCATCCCCCTGCAGGCTAGAATTCTGCCAGCCTACAAGAGAAAAGCTACAGTTTCCCATGCTTTTCTCCTTTAAAGAAGAATCCATTTTTAAAGCTTGTTCATGACCATTTCATATATTCTTGAGACCCACTGTTGGGTCATGACCCACAGGTTGAGAAACGCTGCACTGGAGCACACCTCCTTGCTTGGTTGGAGCAGACAGCTTGGGCTAAGCCTAGCCCACCCACCCTGCAAATGGAGTTTGTGGGAGATGTACAAAACATCCTGGGATTTCATAGATTTCATAGACATTAGGGCTGGAAGGGACCTCGGGAGATCATCGAGTCCAGCCCCCTGCCCAAAGGGCAGGAAGTCAGCTGGGGTCATAGGATCCCAGCAAGATAAGCATCCAATTTACTCTTGAAGGTGTTCAATGTAGGTGCTTGAACCACCTCCGCTGGCAGACTGTTCCAGACCTTGGGGGCTCGGACAGTAAAGAAATTCTTCCTTATGTCCAGCCTGAAACAGTCTTGCAGGAGTTTGTGACCGTTCGACCTAGTCATCCCTTGGGGCGCTCTGGTGAACAGGCATTCCCCCAGATCCTGGTGGTCACCCCTGAGAAACTTATAGGTGGCCATCAGATCACCCCTGAGCCTGCGCTTTTCCAGGCTAAAGAGTCCCATGGCTCTCAGCCTGTCATCGTAAGATCTGTTTTCCTGACCTCTGATCATGCGCATGGCTCTCCTCTGGACTCTCTCAAGCTTCTCCACATACCTTTTTGAATTGTGGAGCCCAAAACTGGACACAGTACTCCAGCTGCGGACTCACCAAGGCCGAGTACAAGGGGAGCATGACAGCCCGGGATTTGCTCGAGAAGCATCTATGGATGCACGCCAGCATTTTGGTCACTTTACTAGCTGCAGCATCGCATTGGAGGCTCATGTTCATCTTGTGGTCAATGATGACCCCCAAGTCTCTTTCTTCTGTAGTGCTAACCAACGTAGCACTGCCGAGCCTATAAGGGTGCTGCAGGTTTTTTCCTCCCAAGGTGGAGAACCTGGCATTTATTGGTGTTAAACACCATGAGGTTCTCGTCTGCCCATTTGCTGAGCTTGTCCAGGTCAGCCTGGATCACCCGCCTATCTTCTGGCGTGGATGCTTTGCCCCAAAGTTTGGTGTCATCGGCGAACTTGGCCAGTCCGCTCCTGACTCCAATGTCCACATCATTAATGAAGATGTTGAACAGTATGGGTCCCAGGACAGAGCCTTGAGGGACCCCACTGGTCACAGGGCACCATGATGAGTGACTGCCATCAATCACAACCCCCTGGGTCGGACCATGAAGCCAATTTCCCAGCCAGCGGATCGTGGTGGAGCCAAGGCCACAACCGGCCAGTTTGGCCAAGAGGTGATCATAGGATACCAGATCAAAAACTTTTTTGAAGTCAAGATATATGACATCAATCTCTTCTCCCTTGTCCAGGTGATAGGTCACCTGGTCATAGAAGGAAATGAGATTGGTCAAACAAGACCTACCCGCAACAAACCCGTGCTGGCTGTCCCTTAGAATGTTAGCCTGGGCCAGTCCCTCAAGGATGGCCTCCTTAATAAACTTTTCTAAGATCTTCCCCAGGATAGAAGTCAGGCTAATGGGCCTGTAGTTAGCCGGATCTACTCTCCTCCCTTTCTTGAAGATCGGCACCACATTGGCCTTCTTCCAGTCTTCGGGCACTACACCAGAGCGCCAGGAGTTTTCAAAGATCTGTGCCAGGGGCTGGCCTATGACGCTCGCCAGCTCCTTGAGTACCCTGGGGTGCAGGTTGTCAGGGCCAGCTGACTTGAAGGTATCCAGCTTCTCAAGGTGTTCCTTCACAAGGTCAGCATTGATGGAGGGTAGGGGATCCCCCTCACCCAGATTTCCCTGTCCCATAGCAGGCATGGGCATCCCGTGTGACTGATGAAAGACTGACGCAAAGTACCTATTTAATAGGTTGGCTTTTTCCTGGGAGTCAGTTGTCAGTTGCCCCATCTGGTTTAGCAGGGGTCCAACACTGGCCTTGCTTTTCCTCCGGCTCCCCACATATCTGAAAAAGGACTTTTTGTTGTCCTTGATGCTTGAAGCTAGTTGGAGTTCAGTTGCAGCCTTGGCTTTCCTGGTTTGGTCCCTGCAGGACCAGACCAGAGCGGAGTAATCCTCCGTGGAGGTGAATCCCATCCTCCATCCTTTGTAGGCTTTCCTTTTTAGCCACAGTAGGTCCGCTAGGTCTCTGGATGGGATGTTGGTGGACTATGAGTTAACTTAAATCTGGAGGGGATCTGAAACAGTTCAATAAACTGATTTAACCTGAATAAGTCTGATACTGCACAAGTCTGATACTGCGTCTCTCCAGGTCTATCTTTAACCAGTTTCAGCTATTTTGAAAGCGGTTTATGTGCAATGAACTTCTGTTGTGTTACAGATTTGAACTGGTTTCCAACCACTTCTACCAATTTATGTGTAAGTTGTAGATACCAAACATTTGATGACATGGGGCTCATCAGACCTGTCCTCCAAATATCTCACATTGCATCATTCCTCCCCCCTCCCCACCTTACTGCGGTAACTGGTCACTCTGGTACACAGAACTATCCTCACTTTCTACTTGACTATAACCCTTCACCATACCTTCCCAGCCCCTTTGAACTAAAACCCATGAATCAAAGCAGTAGAGGTGCACCAATACATCAGTCCATATCATATCAGCATCAACAAAAGGAATATTGACATGATCGGCAATTGGCTTTTTTTGGCTGATGTGGCCAATAATAACCTTCAATAAATCCCACGTGCATGCACACAGACGCAGCGTGCACATGGCCAGGAGTGCAGCCCAGAAGCTTGGAGAGCAGCATCTGGCTGGTAAGTCTGTGGGGTGAAGGGGCAGGGGGGAGGGAAGGGGCATGGTGGAGCAGATTGAGGCTCCACAGTGAGTAGGAAGTGGGGCTGGGGTGGGGCGTTGGTCAGAGTTAGCGGCTTGTCTGAGGGGTGTAGTGGGGTTGGGGGCATGTGCCCTCTGGATGTGTGCATAGGGCAAGGGTGGGCTACCCACTGTGCACTCAGGGCCACAGCCTCTTTCCAGTGGTGGAAGCTGAGCCTGGGCTGCTCTCAGGGCAGGCAGAGGTGGGATAGGAAGAGGCAGCGCTTGGCGTGGGGCTACAGGGGGGCTATGGCAAATTTTGGGGTGGCTTCAGCCCCCCCCATAGGCCCCTCTTCTGGTGCCATTACCGCCCACCCCCCTTCCCCTGCCCATCCTGAGAGTTCCCCCCCACCAGGACCCCGAGCATGCAGTCAGCAGCCTGCCCTCACCCTGTACACAGATCCAGGAGGCACATGCCCCCTATGCCTCCCCCGGGTTGTTACGAGATTTGCCCATCACTTTGGGGTATGCTCATTTATCCGGGATATGTTTCTAGGGTCTTGGTAATTCTATTAATGTGCTGCTTGTGTTACTTGTGTTTCTATACGGAGCTGTATCTCTCCCTTCTGCGAGCCCTCACCCCCAATGGAGCTATCTTGCAGGACTCAGTTTCAATGGGGCTGGGTTCCCCCAGCCACCAAATCAATCATACACACAAACACACACAGATTAAAGTGCTATGCCTGACCTGGCTGGATTGATCAGCATGGACAGGCTGACACCCTCAGATGCCAAGAATCAGTTCATCAGAGTAACAATAAACTGTAGTCAGACACAAGCGCACAGTTAAACAGAATACCTCTGAATCTGGCTGGGTGTCCAGCTGACACCCTCATGGGCCAGCATTCAGTTCATTAGGGTACATTTGAGTCAAACTGGGTCAATCAACCTGTACAAGCTGATCCCCTTATGTGTTTCAAACTCAGCATGTCCCACTCTTTAGCTTCTTGATGAGCAGACTCCACAGTATTTTTGGGTTTCACAGGGATCTTTAGCTTAGATAAAAGAAGCGTTGCAGCAGAGCAAGTGGTGAAGGAGAAGTAGAGAAGGAAAATATACCCAGTTACTACCAGTTTAACTATAAAAGTTATTTAATGCTAAGTATATGAAATACATAATGGCACTAGTAGTAATAGACATGCAAAGGAAAAACGAACAGAAACAATTACAGTATTACCCTGGTTTCACTAAGTATTTGGGAAAACTTAGCTCAAGCTTAACTAATACAGTTCAGATTCAGAATTTTACACCTAGAGAAAAAAGAGAAAGGAGAGAGAGAGCGCTGGGATCTCACCAGTCCAAGGCACTCGGGTTGCAGTTCTGACAGGTTAAGGTTCTCAGCACGAACATTGAAGGGAGATGATCTGTTTCATCCAGCCTCTCAAGAATAAAGCAGATGGTGTGAGAGAGACTTCTCCTCGTGAAGCACACACACACTTTTGCTGCTTCTTTTTTATACCCTCAGTTCAGCTTCTTTCAAGCATTCTCAATAGTATAAATCAAATTGTCTTTTCTATTGAGAAGGGGTTATCTGGTTTGGTCTCAGGAAACTGATTGATAATCAGGAAACACATACAGTTAGGGAGTAACCAGACAATTGGGAGCTTGAAATTCCTATGGATAGCAGATATACTGATGGGATGTCTCCTGGTTTCTTCAGGAACAATAGATAGCTTGCAGAATCAGGGTTTTAGATTTTTACTTGATGTGAACAAGCCTCAGCTTAGCATGACTTTTGCAGATCTTACTACAGTCTTTTAACAGACTTAAGACAATTATTGGAGTGTTCATAACCTTTGGGAAGGGAGGACTTGTCCTGGGAAAAGTATGACAACACTTGTGGTCAGGGCTCCAACGGGCTGGACACTGTGATGAATCCTTAACCAGTGTTCAAATGTTGCCCATACCCCCTCTGACTCGGTCTCTTTGCCTCAGCATTCCCTAACACAGCAACCGAGTTTTAGCCAATTAAGTTTAAATAGGCCTCCCATAGTGGGACCGGGGAATGTACGACCCGAGAAGCCTATTAAACTTACTTCTACTTAGAGGTGTGTGTGTGTGGGTGGGGAAGACCTTTGTAAATCCAGATTAGAACTGGTCTGATAAATGCTGAGCTGGGTGTGTTTAAATGTGGCTTGATTAGCATTTGTAGCACAGATTCCCCATCATGCAGTGCTCCTCTGCTTCTCTGATCCCAGAATTCACTGTGGTCTCTGCTTCAGGTGTTCTGTTCTCCATCTCCTATGTAAATGAGTTGTCATCTGGTTCCATCTCGGATGTAAATGAGACCTAGGGCAGTTGTTTCACTCTTGTCACCCTTATCTGGAGGGTTTTAGGTGCATCTCCCACTGCATCTTAATCAGTTTTTGTTTAGGTAGAGGAAAGGGTGGGGGTGGGATTCTTTGTGAGTCAGACAGTCTGCGTCCTGTGTCAGGGTTCCCCAAAAACATGGAGCTGAGGGTTGTGTACAGCAGTGGGAGACCCCCCTCCCTGCCCTCCTGCACCCCTTGGATGACAACCGGCTCCATCCCACCCCCCACCCCCCGCCCCAGCTGTGCAGCTCCTGCTCCTGTCACTGACCCAGCCCCAGCCCCAGCTCCACTCCCTCCCTCACCACAGGGTCTCAATCTGCCATCCCCACACCACTTCCCTTCCCCCCCACCCCTTCCCTCCAGCAGACTTACCAGCCAGGTGCTACTCTTCCAGCTGCTGGACTTGGATCTGGACAAAAAAGCCAATATCAGCAATCAGATCAGTATCAGCTTATATAGCTGGCTATTTATCAGCTATGAGTATTGGCCCAAAAAAATCTTCATTGGTGCACCCCTACCAAGTACCCTTACCCTTGACAGCCACCCCAAAGCAAGCTAGCAGACTAGACTTAGATCAACTGCAGGATATTGAAGTTTATTGAACTCATGTTTCAGAAACAAGAGAAAGCCAAAAAATTGAAACATTCCCAATCACAGGTCAGCTGCAGCCCACAAAACATGGGTGCAGACACCCCCATACCTGCAACAAGGCATGCTGGGCTGGGTGTTTGCTTCCATACCCCTAATGTCAGAGGCATAGCACTTTGGAAATTGGCTCACAGTTGTGTAATCAGTGATATTTGGGAATGGTTCATTTGGAATTTGTGTCTGCATCTACTGAGATTACGGCCTGGCAGATCTTTCTCTTCGTCTCAGGATCATACTGAATGTCAAATTTTGGGCCAGGGAAGATTTTTTTCTTAAGTCAGAATGGCAAGGACAGTGAATATTTTTGCCTTCCTGTGCATCATGGGACATGGTTCTCTTCCTAGAATTCTCTGAATATATAGGAACCAATTATATCTGTTATTTCAGTGGCTGAACATCGGCTGTGTCCTAATCTTCCCTGCTTTTACAACTACATTTTCTGGGATGTTCTTGGTGCTTTGTAACTGATCATGAGTGTTTAAAATGAAGATTTTGGGGAATCCTTAGGTAAATGGTTACGTGCAAGTGTGAGAGAACTGGCTCAATCACCCAGGAAGCCACATGAGCCTTAAAAGGCCAAGGCAGAGGAACCCAGGATCAGAGAAAGTCTCTCCCTGATCTTGGGTTCCTGGTACCCCACAATGATGATGCATTTCCAGCTTAGTTTTGTAGATCTTGGACTACCCCATACCTGGATCCCAGTGCTAGATCCAGGTTCTGAACCTGGGTCTTTCCCCTGCTCCATTCTAGCGATCAGGCAAGGCAAATATATATCTCAGAACAAGGGTCCAATGGCAAGGCTCCCCTCATGCCTAGTATATTTACAGCCTTGTTTTACACCCTATATTCCCCACACAAGAATATATGACATTTTAGGGACTAGAATATTTTTGTGGCTAGTTTGTCATTTTACAGCACCATAAATTTGCTGAATATGGGGCTTGCTGCAATTTATGGTGTGATTAAGGAGTACTTAACACTTCAATTAGGCCACGGATTTAACATCTGCCAGGGCCCTCAGTTCCTTTTTTTCTTACTGTAGGCAGAGTTTCCAAAGATTTAAAAAAAATGATGCTGAACAGTAGCAAAATAAAAAAGAAAGTAAGCCTATTTAAAAATGTGATAAATCAATGGCCCGTTTAGTACCAACTGTTCCAATATGGTTGATTTACTACTGTCACCAAGATGCATTATTACTATATGAAAACAAATGACTGTACCAGATAGGGGACCAGATTCTGGAGTTTGGGGGACAGACTCCAGAATATAACAATGGAGTGTTTGAAAATCTTATCTGGACAGGAAAGCTGATATTCCACAGATTCCCAACAACATACATACCATTCTGAAGATATGAAACTAATGCAGGATGTTTGATTTTCCTTCTCTGTGTAATTAAGCAGTTATATTTAGAAAAAAAAATCATAGAATTATAGACTTAGAAGCAATATAAAAATTATTGGAATAAAGCATAGTATGAGATAATGTTTATTTAGATGTACAATATGTTCTCAATTATGAAAAGACTCATCAAGAAAAACAGTACAACATTTTGGTGATTCTGCAAGATTATTTTAATATATTATGTAATTTAGTAGATTTGAGAACACACTCAGAACCAATGACCTCCATCCTGCAAAGACTTAAGTAACCTAACTGAGCCCAAGGGAACTATCACTTCTACATGCATAAACGGTCACAGGATCAGTACTTAAACATATAGATTTTTGCCTTTTGAGGAAAAAAAGAAATTTTAAGTTAGACTTCTTGCACAGATTATATTTGCTATTTAATGCACTGTTTGTCAAAGTGCAAAGATATGCTAAGAGGTGGGGGTCAGATGGAAAGTATACAATTGAAAGCAGGTGCAACTTTTAACAACCTATGGAATTATTGAAGTGGGTGATGATGATTATTTTCAGTTTACTAAGCAGGGGAGTCTAAGACATCTTTTGAAAGTTTAGGAAATGCTTAGTTAATGTTTTTGTGAAATTATTTGATTTACAAATGTAAAATGCATCTATAGTATACTTTAAAATGCTCTGTAATGTTCCTATTCTAATGCTATATCTAATTCTACATATTTTCTACTCAGGTTTCAGCTACTTTGTTTTTAGTAAAAAAAGTAAATGTCAGTGAAAAAATGGGGGTTCTTGAAATTATTAGGAAACACAAAGGTCCATTTATAATAAAATGTTTTAAGTGCATTTTTATAAGTTTTGATTGCCTTTTTGGTGTGCAAATAATTAGGTCATAGCATGATAGTAATGGACAATGTGAGCTTTGGTAGTAGAAATGAAGACAGTGAAACAAAAATCCCCTTTACTATAAACTGCTGAAAACTTTGAAGTATTCTACCTGAGTCATAGCCCAGACACTGGCAAAGATTTTCAAAAATTCCTGGTGCTTAGGTGAAGTACCTGAAGATTGGAAGGAGGCCAATGTGGTGCCCATCTTCAAGAAAGGGAGGAAAGTAGATCCAGGGAATTACAGGCCCATCAGCTTAACCTCAATCCCTGGTAAGATTCTGGAAAAAATAATCAAGATTCCATTTTTGACAAGCTGGCTAATGGCAATATCCTGAGAGACAGCCAGCATGGGTTTGTTGTAGGTAGGTCTTGCCTGCCAATCTCATCTTCTTCTACGACCAGGTGACATATCACCTAGACAAGGGATAAGAGATTGACGTCATGAATCTGGACTTTAAAAAAAGCCTTTGACCTGGTGTCCCATGATCTTCTCTTGGAAAAATTGGCCAACTGTGGTCTCGGCTACATCACAGTCTGATGGCTGGAGAATTGACCCTGAGGCCAGACTCAGAGGGTAGTGGTCGACAGAAACAAATCATCATGGCACTCCATGATCAGTGGTGTCCCCCATGGCTCCATCCTTGGTCTTGTTCTCTTTAATGACTTTATCAATGATTTGGATAATGGTGTCAGAAGTGGACTGGCCAAGTTTGCCAATGATACCAAACTTTGGGATAGAGCATCCACATTGGAGGATATGTTGATGATCCAGGCTGACTTGGATAGGCTGAAAAAGTGGGAAGATACAAACCTGATGACTTTCAATATGGACAAACGTAAGGGAAAAAAAACCCACAACATACTTATAGGCTCAGCAGTACTACGCTCACTAGCACCAAGGCCAAGAGACTTGGGGGTCATGATTGACCACAAGATGAACATGAGCCACCAATGTGATGCCGCAGCTGGTAAAGCAAACCAAACTCTAACTTGCATCCATAGATGCTTCTCAAGTAAATCTCAGGATGTCATACTCCCGCTGTACTCGGATTTGGTGAGGCTGCACCTGGAGTATTGTATCCAATTCTGGGCTCTGCAATTCAGGAAGGATGTGGAAAAGCTTGAGAGAGTCCAGAGGACAGTCACTGGCATGATCAGAGGGCAAGAGAATAGGCCTTATGAAGAAAGGCTGAGTGCCATGGGACTCTTCACCCTGGAAAAGCACAGGTTCAGGGGTGACCTGTCTGCAGCCCATAAGTACATCGGGGGTGTGTATCAGGATCTGAGGGAACGTCTGTTCACCAGAGTGCCCCAAGGGATGACAAAAACCAATGGTCACAAACTCCTGCAAGATCATTTTAGGCTGGACATAAGAAAAAACTTCTTTAGTGTCCGAGCCTCCAAGGCCTGGAATAAGCTCCCTCCAGAGGTGGTGCAAGCACCTACTCTGGACTCCTTTAAGGAGCATTTGGATGCTTATCTTGCTGGGATCCTTTGACCCTAACTGACTTCCTGCCCTTGGGACAGAGGGCTCGTCTCGATCTCCTGAGGTCCCTTCCAGCCCTAATGTCTATGAAATCTACATTTTCAATCAGAATAAAAACGGAGACCTTTTCCACATCAGCAGTACTTTTCAAATTATGACAGTTACACTCTGCAGTGAGGCATAGTGGCTGATTATACCTAACCACATAAGTTCTCATTTTCTGCATATTTGTATCCCCATAAAATTAACTCTCATATCACTATTGGGAGATATTACAGGTTTTCTCTGTGGAGACAATCCTTACGCAAGGTATGAGGAGCAGGAAGCTGGAAAGAACAAGTTTGCATAACTCTCTACTAAATGGATAGGAGAAAATAAGCTAAGAGTTTTAAATAGAGGGTGAAATTCTTGTTACATTCAAGTTAATGGCAAAATTCACATCAACTTCTAGTGGGCCAAGATTTTGCCCAGTATATCATAGTTAAAGGCTGGTCTTCATGCCAGATGCTGTACCTTAGTTTGTTAGCTTAGTATAAAGTTACTTTACTATACCTAAGCCTTCCATGTGACTTGCACAAGGGAGACTTTAGTTAAACAACCCCAAGTGTGGGCTTGACATTTCTTTTTATACCACTGAAGGATCTTCTCACTGGGTCTATATAGAAGGCCATTGGGAGGTTAGTCTAGGAAGGAGCTGTAATATGTGTTTATGCAAATCCATAGGATTTTGTACTTTACACAACTGGCATGGAAGAGACTTGGCTGCTACACCAGAAGAGTGAGGAGGGTAGAAGAAATGCTATGCTACCTCTTGCCTCTGTCTGGTGTGACCATTGGTAGAGTTAGCCTCCTCAACTGCTCCAAGCTTCATTTAACACTTTTCACTCATAGAGTTGTCTTAGCTAAAGAAAAAATAAAATTTTTTGGTAAATCAAAGTAGGATGCTCTTCTGAGGAATTCTGATCCATTGTGAGTGGAAACGGATGAGGGAGAAGAAAGCAAAGTTGCATTGGAATTAAGATGTCAGTGTCTTTACCACCTAAGCATACTTTGCATTTCCCATAGCTGCAGCCTCACAAAGGAGTAAATTGTTTTATTTTAGCTGTTTCTCCTCCTTCCTATAAAAAGAATGGGGATTATATTTCTCTGTGATGCTTACAAGAAATTGGCTTAACTTTGATTTATTTCACAAGTGAACTACCAGCTGTATGGAAGGAGAAAGATATATATAAAAACTGGGGAAAAGCTGAGAATTGGAATCAGAGAAAGAGAACTCAAGTGTGGAAAGAAGATCCCGGAGGAGAGTGTATTCTTTATCTGGAGCAGAGTACTCCAACTTTGAGATGTGAACTGAAGACTTAATTCAGACTTCTGTACAATTTTAATGTATTTAGTAATGGGAATTTAGGGGTATTTTTTATTTTACCCACCAGAGGGCTCCCATATTATAGTTTGCTGAGATTGCTCCTACTCTTTATTTAAATAAGTTTTGCTAGTGATTTTAGTGGCAACAGAACTGGGTCCTAGGGACAAAACTAAAACCCCTTACATAACTGATATTATCACGCTCTGACTTCAGAATTTAGATAGGGATCTTTTCAGAATACTTATGATTTCATTCCTAATACAATGACTATGCACAGAGTGACTGCACAATTAATGTTAAAAAGGCTTGGAAGTTTCATGCTAAGCTTTACCTGCAGGCAGAATTCAGTGAGTATGGTCTATTGAATATCGATAAATTTAATTTAACACAACTGTAACTAAGTTTCACCCTACCTCCCCCAAGGTCTCTTGATCGCTCACCATTGACAGAAGCATTACCTTCCCACTCATTCCAGCCCCAAATCTGATTGTCACATTCAACTCTTCCCTTTTCCCTAAACCCACATGCATAAAATTTACCCAAATCTTACCACTTTCTCTACTACATTTTCAAGTTCCAGTCTTTTTCTCTGTTATCACACCACTATTACTCATTAAGGACTTTATCAGCAGCAGCTGCTGCAACAATTTCTACTCTGACTTTTCATATCCACTTTTGGTCACCTTGTTCTATTTAAAATGATGCTGAAAAATGCCCTAGGCTCATAGAATCATAGGAAAGTAGGGATGGAAGGGACCTCCTGAGGTCACCTAGTCCATACCCCTGTTCAAGGCAGGATCATCCCGGACTAAGCATTCTGCCGACGTTCATCATGCTGATCATGTTATCGTCATTTTTTGAGTGCTTCCATGCATTCTCTCACCTGGTACCTAAAGCTTGAAAAGAGGAGGAGAAGTGTTAATGAAACAAACATGATATAAATATACAGAAGTGTAATTCACACTCCAGAATATGAAGAATTGTAGCATGGAGGGTTATCAGCCAGAAATTCTTCAAATTATTGGTATATCCAAGCTTTGATACTAAATAAGAAGCATGAAAATGTTACATTACTTTTCACAGATGTACATAATAAATATTGCAGGAGCATGGTGGGAATATTCATATCCTGGAATAGTAAGATCAGTCAATACCCCCTATTTAGTACAGAAAAAAATGGACAATAGGGGGTAAGAATTGAATTTAAAAATCAAAGAGACCATTACTTAGAATTATTGACAAATAAAAAGTCAAGACCTAGAATATTTACAAATCAATGTTACAACATAAAAAATGCAATATGGAGTATTAATGGGTCTGTTTATTGGCCACTAAATCAAACTAGACAACAGTAAGACTAGCTGCTTAAACATGTATCCAAAATGTATAAGAAGAATCATTTTTTTTATAATGTGGAATTTCAGTTTGGGTAAAATATGCTAAATGTCTCGGGCTGCTATAAGTAAAGTGTTTTCAGAATTTCTCAAATGTACATGACAATAACCTAAATAATATTGTTCTCAGTGCAGGGAATTAAATGGATGTAGATGTATGTCCCGGGGAGACGGGGCGGAGCTTGCCCGCGGAGGCAGCGGAGCCCGAGCGGGACATCCGCCGCTTGTTTGCACCGGAAGCCAGTGCCTGTGCCGGCGGCCGGGAGCCGGCAATAAAAATGGCCGGCCAGAAAGAACGGGGCAGGAGCCCGGGGAGGGGACTGGCTGCCGTGGAGGCAAAGGCTCCAGGAGGGGAGCCGGCAGACGACTCCACACCGGGAGGGAGTGCGGACCCTGGTGGGGAGTGGTCGCCCGCCCCAGCGGAGGGAAGGACAGCGGTGGCAGCCAGACTCAGGACCCCGAGTGGGGAGCGGCTGATCAACCCGGAGGATGAGGATTCCAGCAACGGGGAGTTCTGGGACTGTGCATCTCCAGCTCACAGGACTTACAGGTCTGGGGTCAGCGCGGGGGCCCGGGAGGGCACCGACGAGTCACAGTAAGCGCCTAGACCGTTGCCGGACACTAGCAGCCAGGAACCCGGTGAGGAGTATCCCCGGGAGGGCCCAGGTCGAAGGCTTGGTGCTAGCCGGCTAGATCTCTCGCCTTGGACGAGGAATCCGGTGAGGGACATCACCGGGAAGGTCCGGGCGAGGGCCGGGGCCACGAGTACAAGACGACCCAAGGGGGCGTGAGGCCGGGGTGAAAGGGGGTGGCGGAGCCCCGCAACGTGACCGCCGGGGACCCCGGGCTACGGAGAACCAGGAGCCGTCCCACTGAACCTAACAGCAAGTCGTGGCGGACGAGAACCAGGGCGGGAACCTGATGACCCAACATCTGCTCCGGACCAACGGCGTCCCAGGGGAATAGCGTCACCCTTTCACCGTGAGCCGCTATTCTGAAGGGGGTTCACCCTCCCCCCTTCTCCAGCCCGACGGTCACAAGTGGTGCATTGGCCGGGAATCACCTTCCCTGTTTAGGGGACGATTTTTTTTAAATGCAGGCAGCCGAGATGGCGGCGACTGACCTGATGGCCCAGACACTTTAGGCTGTGACCCAGTTATTAGGGGCCTAGCAAAGGATGATGGCGCAACAGGGCCCCCCGATCATCCAGATGCCGAAAATGACGACGGAAGACGATCCGGAGGCCTTCCTAGAGGCGTTCGAGCGGCAGGCCATCATACTCGGGCTCGATAAGGCGTACTGGGCGAGCCAGCTAGGGACGCTAGTGGTGAGTAAAGCCCAAGAGGCCTATAGAGCCTTACCGCGAGAAGAGGCCCGTGACTATGAGGCTGTTAAAGCCGCTATCTTATACCGCCTCAAAATCAACCCAGAATACTATCGGCGACTATTTTGGGCCAGGAAGGGACCCGAGGAGAGGCGACCCTGGGTATTATTACAACGCCTTAGGGATCTGTTCAGTAAGTGGGTCAGTTTACCCACGTGCACGATGGCCGCACTGGTGGATAGGATTGTAATGGAGCAATTTGTAAACGATCTGGAGGAGCAGACGCAGAGATGGGTCCGCCAGCACTCCCCAGAGTCCTGCGAGACCGCTGTAAAGCTGGCGGAATCCTTTATGGCGGCCGAGTGGCACTACCCGCGCAAGAGGCGAGGACCAGGGCCTGCGGCCGGGAGGGAAACCGAGCAACGCAAACCAGGTCCCAAAACCCCGAACAGGGATGTGGTGTTTCCATTGTGGAAAGATGGGGCACTTCACCCGAGAATGTCCAGGGCGGGGCGCGGATAGGTGGCGGTCCCAGGGATACCGTCATAGGTTGGGAGAAAACCCCCGAGACCAAGTCCAAGGGGAGCCGATGGATTGTAGCTTCGGGGCAGGGAAGGGCGAACCCCGGTGGGAGCGTCCCACGGTGAGAGCCCGAGTGGAGGGCTGCCCGCTCTCGGCCGTCTTGGACTCGGGGTGCGCCCAATCGTTGATTAGGGCGGAGCTCCTCCCTCCCGGGCAGCAGTGGCAAGGGGAGCCCATAAGGGTGGCGTGCCTCCATGGGGAGACACAGGCCCTTCATCGAGCCCGGGTGCGAGTGCACGTTATGGAATTTCGAGATGAGATATTGGTTGGGGTCGCCCCTAAGCTGGCATGTGATATGCTGTTGGGTAGGGATTGGGCCCCTCTTTATGATGTGTTAGGAAGGGTTCGGGACCTAGAAACAGCCCGAAGGGCTCAGTGGGTTCGGGATGAGTGGTTCGGTGAGGCCGAGGCAGAGGAGCCCCTCGTGGACTGGCAGGACGTCGCGAGTGGATCACAGTTCCGACAAGGACAAGAAGAGGACGCCGAGTTGCGGGAGTTGTGGATGAGGGCTCGAGACGAGCAACACCAACCGGAGACGGAGTCTGATGGAGACAATGAGTTCCAGGTGAGACATAATCTCTTGTATCACATCCGGCGCGGGGAGGTTGGCACTGAGGCGGGGGAACAGCTGGTAGTGCCAGGCAGTTTTTGGCAGATGGTATGGCAGTTGGCTCATGCGAACCCCATGGGGGGGCACCTGGGCAGGGACTGGACCCTCGGGAAGATATCCCGATGGTTCTTTTGGCCCCGGATGAGGGAAGACGTGGCCCGGCGGTGTGCCGCATGCCCGGTGTGCCAGAAGGCTAGGGAGGACCGGCCTCCACGGGCCCCTTTAAGACCCCTGCCCCTTGTAGATGTGCCTTTCTCACGGGTTGCTATGGACGTGGTGGGCCTGTTGCCCCGTAGTAGTAGTGGCCACCAGTACATTTTGGTATTCGTGGACTACGCCACCCGATACCCGGATGCAGTCCCGCTGCGGTCGGTAACGGCGCCGCGGATTGCGGAGGAGTTAGTGCACTGGATCTCCCGAGTGGGAGTGCCCCATGAGATCCTCACTGACCAAGGGCGGAATTTCATGTCGAGCGTCTTGCGCGGGGTATGCCAAACCCTGCGGATCAAACAACTTCGAACCTCGGTGTACCACCCTCAAACCAACAGGTTGGTAGAACAGTTCAATGGTACCCTGAAAAAGGTGCTCCGATGGTGCGTTCAGAATGACCCGCAGCGTTGGGACCTGATGCTGCTGCTAGCATTATTTGTGCTGCGGGATGCCCCGTCTGAGTCCCTGGGGTATTCCCCTTTTGAGCTAGTGCTGGACCACCGACCCCGAGGCCTACTACAAATTCTTAGGGAGGAGTGGAAGCAGGGTCCCGCGGCCGTCATCAACCCGTCCAGATATCAACGGGATTTCCAGCAACGGGTCCGGAGGGCCCGCAAATTGGCAGCAGACAATCTACGGTACGCCCAGCAACGGCAGAAAGAGAGGTATGACTCGCACTCCAAGGTACAGGAATTCCAGCCGGGGCAAAAGGTGTTAGTGCTATTACCCACCTCGACAAGCAAACTGTTAACCCAGTGGCAAGGACCGTTCGAAATCACGCGGCGGGTGGGGCCTGTCGATTATGAGGTATATCGCCCGGGGCATCGGAACACACGACAAATCTATCATGTCAACCTTCTGCGAGAATGGCACCAGCTGGAGCGCTGGGCCGCCTTCGGGGAAGGAGAGCGCCAAAATGTAAGGAGGCAAGAAGCGGCGGGGGAAGGAGGGACCCCGATGCCCATAGGAGAGATTAAAATAAATATTGAACTGTCGGGGCCCCAAGCGCAAGAAGTGAGGAGCCTCCTAAAGGAATTCTGAAAGATCTTCTCCGAAGAGCCTGGATGGACCAGGGCGGCGTATCATTCCATCCCAACCCCGCCTGGTGTCATTGTACGGGATCGTTGGCGGTCAATACCACACCACCTGACCAAAGAGGTATGTGAGGAGGTAAAGAAGATGCAGACCCTGGGGGTAATTAGGCCATCGAGAAGCCCGTGGAGAAGTGCTCTAGTGCCCGTACGCAAACCCGATGGGAGTCTGCGACTATGCGTCAACTACCGACGATTAAATGAGGTGGCAACCTTCGACGCTTTCCCGATGCCTAGTGTAACGGAGCTGGTAGAACGTATCAGCGCCGTGAAATTCATAACCATCTTGGACCTCGCGAAGGGGTATTGGCAAATACCGGTGCCACCGGAGGATTGTCAAAAGACGGCCTTTGGAACCCCCTGGGGCCTGTACGAGTTCGTCAGAATGCCGTTCGGCCTACATGGGGCCGCCTCCACGTTCCAACGCCTCATGAATCAGCTGCTGGCGCCGCATGCAAGGTACGCAGCAGTGTACCTTGACGATATCGTCATATTCACACGCTCCTGGGATCAACACATGCGGGCCCTCAGGGCAATACTTCAGGAGCTGCGACAAGCTGGCCTGACAGCAAATCCCTGCAAATGTGCGGTGGCACAGAAACATACGAAATACCTAGGGTTTCGAGTAGGCCAAGGAACTATACGGCCGTTAGAAGACAAGGTGCAGGCCATTTGGGCCTTCCAACCCCCACAAACGCTTAAACAACTACGCTCCTTCTTAGGGTTAGTGAATTATTATCGGAGATTTGTGCCCCGATTCTCCGAAGTGGCGGCCCCATTGTTCGAAGCGTTGAGAAGTACCCCCCGGAAGGAACTCGAATGGGCTGAGCCAAGACTACGGAGTTTCCAGGCCTTGAAGAAGGCCTTATGCGAGGAAGTAGTGATACATACCCCTAATTTTGCAAACCCTTTTACTTTGCAGACTGACGCCTCCGAGGTTGCTACAGGAGCCGTCTTAACGCAACAGGATGCAGGGGTGGATCGACCTGTGGCCTATGCCAGTCGGAAACTACTCCCAGCAGAGACCAGGTATTCGACAATAGAACGAGAGTGTCTGGCGATCCGGTGGGCAGTGGACCACTTTAGGTATTATTTATTGGGGAGAAAGTTTACACTGATCACAGACCATGCTCCCCTCAAATGGCTTAGCTCCACTAGGACCAATAACACTCGGATTATGCGGTGGGCACTAGCCCTCCAACCCTTTAAATTTCAAATTAGGTACCGCCTGGGAAAGGATAATATAACAGCTGACTTCCTCTCCAGATGCCCCGAGCCGACGACCTCCGGCGGGAGGCCCGGAATGAGGGGCGGGTATCAAAGGAGGATCAAACCAGAGGCGGAGAGGCCCCCCAAATCGCCACGAGGCAACTGGCGGGGGGGGGGTTATGTCCCAGGGAGATGGGGCGGAGCTTGCCCGCGGAGCGGCGGAGCCCGAGCGGGACATCCACCGCTTGTTTGCGCCAGAACCCGGTGCCCGTGCCGGCGGCCGGGAGCCGGCAATAAAAATGGCCGGCCAGAAAGAACGGGGCAGGAGCCCAGAGAGGGGACTTGCTGCCGTGGAGGCAAAGGCTCCAGGAGGGGAGCCGGCAGACGACTCCACACCGGGCGGGAGTGCGGACCCCGGCGGGGAGTGGCCACCCGCCCCGGCAGAGGGAAGGACAGCGGTGGCAGCCGGACTCAGGACCCCGAGCGGGGAGCGGCTGGTAGACCCGGAGGAGGAGGATTCCAGCAACGGGGAGTTCTGGGACTGTGCACCTCCAGCTCACAGGACTTACAGGTCTGGGGTCAGCGCGGGGGCCCGGGAGGGCACCGACGAGGCACAGTAAGCGCCTAGACCGTTGCCGGACACTAGCAGCCAGGAACCCGGTGAGGAGTATCCCCGGGAGGGCCCAGGTCGAAGGCTTGGTGCTAGCTGGCTAGATCTCTCGCCTTGGACGAGGAATCCGGTGAGGGGCATCACCGGGAAGGTCCGGGTGAGGGCCAGGGCCACGAGTACAAGAAGACCCAAGGGGGCGTGAGGCCGGGGTGAAAGGGGGTGGCGGAGCCCCGCAACGTGGCCGCCGGGGACCCCGGGCTACAGAGAACCAGGAGCCGTCCCACTGAACCTAACCGCAAGTCGTGGCGGACGAGAACCAGGGCGGGAACCTGATGACCCAACATCTGCTCCGGACCAACGGCGTCCCAGGGAAATAGCGTCACCCTTTCACCGTAAGCCGCTATTCCGAAGGGGGTTCACCCTCCCCCCTTCTCCAGCCTGACGGTCACAATGTACAAATAGGTAAATAGGCAATTGACTGCAATCACTATATGTTAGCAGTTATAAAATGTTTATAACTGATAATGGAAGTAAAGTTATCAATTAAAATTTTAGCCAGTACAGTCAAGGACAATTACAGGCATTTAAAAATGTGTCAAAAAAAAAAAAAAAAGTCTTGGAAATGATTTAGGTCCAATAATTGCTAGGATTGGTAAATTTGCCCATAATGGTCTAGAAAAGACACAAGTGTTCAGTACGTTTATTTATATTCTAGATCTGGAAAGAAATTGAACCAGTTCACATGTTACTGTGACAATTTCAGTGCTATGTAGGCAAAATATTTAACATTAACTGTTCAATTTAGGGTGGGGACAGGTAAAGTATAGTCTGTGGGCTCTATCCAGCCCACCAGGCACCTTCATCCATTCCTTGGCACCCCACCAATTAATTGTGCCCTGCCCAGCCCTTCTGCCCACAAAAGTGGGAGCAAGGCGCCCACACATATGCACACCCTCAAACCTACCCTATTGCGCCTGTGGCAACATGGGAGGTCCATGACCAGCCACAGTGCTGGTCTTGCACAGCCTCTAGGCACACTGCCCACCTCTCTCATCAGCCACGCCTTGCTGTTAAGTAATTAGTTGGTAATTAGGTGGGAAGCTGCCCTTTGAAAGACCTGATGTCTAAGGGCCAAAAGTACAAACTCCTGCTACCCCTTAACATGTCCCATGCCTCACAGATGTTGCTCACAGCTGTGCTAAGCTCTGGACTGAGGCCAGACCCAACTTGTCACAGCACTGAATCTCTTTCACTCTACCCTACTAGAGCCACACTCATACCACCTCCTTCTCACAAAGGCCTCTTGCTCTCCCCCAGCTCTCACCCAGTCTCTTTCATCCCGCCCTTTCTGGGCTTCACATGTACCACCCTTTCTCTCCTGGGGACCACATTCACCCTGTCCTTGCCCAGAGGGTCCTCAGGCTTGCTACTCTTTGCTCCCCAGTCAGCAAACAGGCAGCCTTTTGGGCATCTCCTGCTACCTTCATCTGAGCGAGCACTGGGAAGCTCACAAAATGCTGTGCTGACCCTGCTCCTTGTCTCATAGCTGGGTAACTCCCCCAGCTGCTCTTCATCAAGGGGCCGATGACTTGCCCCCTGCTCTCCTCATAGCTCCTCCTCTGCCACCCTCCCATAGGTTTCTGGCCCACCTGTGGCCTCAGGCACCTGAAGGCTTACCTGGACCTAACTCAGGCCTCCATGCTAGCAGGGCCTCCACTCAAGCCCCTGCCCTCAGGGCCCCAACTCAGACCGCTCGCTCACTGGGCTTCACCACTGCCACTCTCTACTCCACCCCAAACTCTGGGGTTCGATACCCCTGAAGACCCAGGTGCCACTCATCAGCATGCCTGGCCCACAACTCACCCCCTCTCATCAGAGCCTCAACTGCTGGTGCCCTCTCTCAGGGCCCTGACAACTCCTCTCATGGGATCTTCCACCCCTTCAGGCTCAGGCGCTTCCCAAAGCTAACTTGGCCTCATCTCCAGGGTCTTTTAGTGTGTCAGGCTCAGGAGCTTCTCTAAGCTTACTTGGCTCTCACTACTCCCTTTTGGGGTCTTATGCCCCAATGGGCTCAAGCATTCCCTATGGACATCCATGGCCCCACTACTCTCTATCTACTTTTATCAGGTAACCCACTGGGTGGTGGGGGTAGGGATTTAGCTGCCTCAACCTGTCTTTCACTGGGATAGTCCTTGAACCTGGAATTTACTGGCCCTGCCCCACCACAGGCAGGACCACTAGGCCTCCCTATCTCATTAGGGTGCAGTTTTAGGTCATGCCCAGGACTAGGGGCCTCTGAGCCATCCCCATAAGCTCTTGCCCTTACCTCCTATTTGTTCTCGGAGCATCAGCTGCTCTGAGAGATGTTGCTTCCATGGTGTCTGGCAACAAACTGCTGCCTCCAGCCCCTGGTGGCCTAGGGCTTAAGATGGCCACTCATCAGGACTGGGCTGTACCTGCCTGCTGCCTGATCCAGATCTTAAAGTGGCAAAGCACTTAAGGTGCTCTGACACCCACTTTCCCCCTTACAATGGTTAGCAGGGAAGGCTTTTTCCTGCTGCTCAGCAAAACAGGCTCTCGCAGAGCCTATGATAGCCCTAAAGTGGCAAGCAACCCACTAGTTTCCACCATGGAACCTCACTCCCACCCTCTTGGGCAGAAGGGCCCAGCCCAGACAGCAGCAACTTCTGGACAGGGTTCCTTTTGCAGCTGCCCCACAGGAACCTGCTTGGTTTCCCTGACATCCAGCTCATTCCAGGCAGTAGGGTCTGGGGCAGTAGACTTGCAGGGTGGAAGCACAGATCCTGTGCCCAGGGTGGCAGCAGGAGCATGGAGTTTGGCTGGGTAAGGCGTGGGTGTGAGGGAGGGTGGTGGTAGCTCCAGCACTCACACTGGGGGAAGCCTCATGATGGACCCAGCTGCCTTCCCCGCTCCCTGCTGCACAGGCCTGCAGACTCTGCCAGGAGTGGAGGGAGCCAGCTGCCTTCCCCACCCCCTGTTTTTCTGCAAAGCCCAGCAAAGGGCTTCCGCCAGTACCAGTGCAGGAGCTGGAGGCATGTGGTGCAAAGACTTCATGATAGAGACAGCCAGGCAGGCTGCACTCCTCGTCCCCCTGTGCACAGCACTGGCCAGAGCTGTAATTCTCTGGGTGTCAGTGCTTGCACCAGGCATGAGCTCCCTGAGCTCCCTGCCTACTGCTGCTGCCAGCAGCAGGGGCTGCGTGCCATGTGGGAGAGTGTGTGGGGATCCCCACACCCCCTACCTTCCCTCACACCCCACAAACCTCACGCTTCCACACCTTGGCCCATAACCCCCCACATATATACACACCCCAACATACCCTATGCCCCCCACACATAGCCACACCCCCTCACAACCCCCCCACATCTCACTATAGACACACACCCCACCATAGATGCAGACACACTCCCACACCCCACCATACACCCCTCCACCTCCAACCACATCCCACACCTCCCACATACAATATGAAAGAGTGAGCCTTTATTTCTGAGTTATTATGCAATCACTTCTATATACAGTACACAAACACAAGTCATGAGAAATATATTTTGTAATAAAATTAAAATATGTTATAGTATAATAATATATAATATATAGTATAATAATATACAGGACTGGTGAGACTACAGCTGGACTACTGCATCCAGTTCTGGGCACTGCACTTTAACAAGTACATAGACAAGCTTGAGAGAGTCCGAAGAAGAGCCACCTGTATGATCAGAGTCTTAAAAGGCAAGCCATACAAGGAAAGGCTGAGGGATCTGGGACTCTCCAGCCTAAGATAAAGAAGGCTGAGTGGAGACCTGGTAGCAACTTGCTACTACACTAGGGGAGTACATTAAGGGCACACCTTCAGGCCAGCAGGAGCCAAGAGTCCTCCCCACCCCCCACCATTCTGAGTTTCCTCTCTGCCCCACAGGGCTCCCCTCCTATCTTCCAGACTCTCTCCCCATCCTCCCCACTTAGTTTTGGCTGCCCGCACTAGGGAAGGGTTAACCTGCCTACCCAGCCACTGCAGAGACTTCCAGGCTCCTGCTCTTCTCTGAGTTGATCCAGACTCAGAACAGGAGCAGTGGTGGTGGCAGCGAGGAGAGTGGGGAGGTTAGGGGGAAGGAGGTGTCTGGGCAGGCAGGTTAACCCTTCCCTGCCTGCTCCCCCAATATAGACAGCACAGGCAACCACAATTAAGTGGCAAAAGGAGGTAATGAGCAGGGCTCTGTGATACTGGGGAGGGCAGGAGGAGCAGTGGGCCTGATCTAGGCCAGTGGGGAGCTGGGGCAGGTGGGTGTTTACACTAAGTTGTAGCCTAGAGTGGCTACATCTTAGTGTAATGTGTACATCTTAGTGTAATGTGAGCTGTATAACACAGATCAGAAACAATCCTGCTCTGGAGTGGTATAAATTTGAGTGGTATAACGAGTGCTTAAACCTAGTTTCCAGTGTTAATGTGTGGACAATGAAGATGTTAAGAGCTCTGGAAGCAGCCCAAACTTACTATGTAACAAGGTCTTTAGAAATCTTTAAATGTGCAGATACAGATACCTTGCAAACTTTTAGAAACATGAGCAAAACGATCTCTGAGCCAATAATGTTGGCTGGTAGTGATTTAGCCAGGGGTTTTGAAAGGCTAAAAGATGATTGGAGTGCTTGGGATTCCCTCTCCTCACCAATCAGGCACCAGAGACTCACCCTCCATGTCCCCTGATTGGACCGTTGGGTCACCTGGAGCAGTAAAGAGGCAGTACAGCTGACTCAGAAGAGACTGGTGAGAGACCATGAGGAAGGAGTTTCAAAGAGCTGGCAAAGGGCTGGGCCAGTGGGGTGGGAGCAGTTGCCCCAGAAGAACCTGAAGGAGTGGGACCTGCAGGCAGCAGTTGGACCCTCAGCAGTGTGGCATGTGGCTGGCAGGAGAGGCTGCCCAGCTCCAGCAAGGATCTGAGCAGCAACCTGAGGGGTTCCCAGCTCTGCTGCCAGCTTCTCCACATGAGGCCAGGGCTCTGGGAAGGTCAAGAGCCCTAGCAGCTTGGAGCAGCACCAGTGCTGGTGGCTGTGTGGTAGTTTCTTCCTACCATGTGAGAGATCTGAGTTTAAGTCTCACCTGGGATGACTTAGGGTGAGTGAAATGACAGGGAGAAATTCTTGTTGCAGTGGAAAGGGGTCATTGTGTTTTCCTCCTTTCTCCCTCATCGTATATTCCTTGTCATTTGACGTTTTGTATTTTGTGCCTTTTATATTTTATCAACCAGTATTGTTTATTCTGCTGTTTGTTTTATATTTTGTTAACCCTGTCTTTTTGTCAACTGGATGAATATGTCTATGATTGTAAGTGTCTAATCTTTATTGAATCCTGCCCCCTCAGGGCATTGTAGCGTGCCCTATACCCCCTGGTTTATACTGGTTATGTTCCCCATACTGTTCTGTCATTAAAAGGTATATGGTTAAGTCCCCATTGGTGGTCTGGCTCTGCTCTATAGGGGGAAGAGGGTCCCTGCACCTCCCACAATGCTTGTGTACCTGCTCTGATCCCTTAAATTGGAGAGGGGGTACCTCTTGGAGTACTGCCTGGGTTACAGTAAATCTTAGAATACTGGTGATGTGGCAGACAACTGAATAAAATCTATAGTGTGTCAGCGTTACAAAAAGGTGAATGGGATGATCTGGGTAAAATATTCCAGTTAACCTGGCATTGACTGCCTACAAAATCATGGAAAGGTTTATGCAGAGATACAATCAGACTTGTAAGAATGAAAGAATGGTACAATACTTATTGCCAAACAATGTATTTTTGTTCAAGTCAAACAAACTCAGAATCATTTTTCTGAGATCACTTCAATTCATAAAGGTAACTTTTGACATAATGGATTTCTTAAGGCATTAAACTTAGTAGCGTGTAATATTTTAGCTAAAAAAAATCACCTTACAAAAATAATTTATAATATATTTAATGAAATAACAAATGATCAAATGATAGATGTCAAATGAGGGTAAGCCCGAGCGAGTGGTGTCAGAGCCCTTCCCTCTGCAACTAGGGAGCTATGGCCTGGGCTCAGCCTGGCCCCAGGATAGGCCCCACTGGCCTAGAGCGGGCTCAGTCTTGGCGGGCAGTCAGACAACAGCTGGGGCTGGGCTTGGGGCTGCCTCACTCAGAGGAGAGGGTTGGGTGGCCTGTTTGAGAGGTCCCTGTACACTCCAGGAGCCTGTGATCTCTGAGATGGACAGACCCCTTAAGGAGAGGCTGAAGAAGCTGGGCTTATTTGGTCTGGAGAAGAGAAGACTAGGGAGGGGTTTAATACCACCCTTCAACTACCTGAAGGGAGGTTCCAGAGAGGATGGTGTTACCTAGACTGTTCTTAGTAGTGGCAGATGACAGCACAAGGAGCAATTGTCTCAAGTTGTAGCAGGGGAAGTTTAGGTTAGATATTAGGAAAAACTTTCTCATGAGGAGGGTAGTAAAGCACTGGAACAAGCTCCCCAGAGAGGCTGTGGAATCTCCATCCTTGGAGATTTTTGAGACCTGTCTTGATAAAGTCTTGGTTGGGATGATATAGTTGTGGATGATCCTGCTTTGAGCAGGGAGCTGGACTGGATGACCTCCTGAGGTCCCTTCTAACCCTGATTTTCTATGGTTCTTTGATTCTTTGCTACAGTGATATTTCCCTATGGGCCTCATAAGGATCTCTTTTGAGCTCCAAAGTGATTCAGTTGTTTATCAGTAATCTGGAAGCAAATTATACTATAGTCACACACTTCATTACTTTTGAGACTGAGTTTATTACACATACAATAGCTTTCTTCCAACCCTGCATCCCTCTATATGCCACCTCCACTTCCTTTTTCACGGAAGCTAACTTGTGTGTAGTATTAAACTTGTTAAGTGCCAATGTTTTCCAAGGGTTTTTTGGGTGGAAAAACATATAAAGTTAGAATTAGTGGATTCCTTAGATGAACTCCATCTCTAAGAATTCTCTTTGATATTGTCACTGACGCTAAATATGATAGTTAATTCATCTAAGGCCACATCTCTCCTAAAGACTTCTTTCTGCATATCTCCATGTGTCTGGGGTCCAAGGCGTTATAAATGACCAGGGTGACCATACATCTCGTTTGGCCAGGGCATTCCCAGATTCTGTGGGCTGGTCCCGGCTGTTTAGTCAACAGTCCTGGGCCAGAGTCCGGCAGGGAGGAGGAGCAGCATCATGCACCAGGTAGGTGAACAGATGGTTGCTGTGGGGAAGTAAGTCAGGCAGACTGGAGCAGGCTCCATCCTGCCTGCATGTGGCATGTCACAGTAGCAGCCGTGCCTGCCCAGCAACCTGCCTGGCGCACCATGTTGCTCTGCCTCCCTGCCATATTCCAGCCCAGGACTTTTGACCAACTGGCTGGGACCACCCTAGGGAATCTGGGAGTGTCCCAGTCAAACTGGGTTGTATGGTCATTGGTCATCCTATATATGACTGGTCAACATTGCTGCATGAGCAGGAGTCCCTGCTTCACAAAACTGCATTTTGACTAGTATACCTTGTTTTACTCAGGGGGAACAATTTTACTTTATCAGTTCAAAGTGCATTTTTATTGTTATTACTGCTTCTACACAAGGATTGCTTTGCTGGCAAATTACATGAGTATTGGTATGCTGGTACAGTGTACCTAGTTGTTGACTTTACTTAACATCCTTCTTCTCTTCTCTTGCTTAATAGATTCCATGGGTTTTTTAAACATTTTGTAACAGCTGACCTACTTTCATATTTGGCCCTAGTTCTATTACATTTTGTCAGTCATTTTGCAGGTGCTGTTGATTGTGCAACTTAGTTTTTATAGTGTGAGCTTTTATTTTATACAGCTTTTGGGACTACTTAATTTTTATAGTCATGCAAAATTTGCATTGCATAGCTAATTGTCTGTTGCCTTTGGTCATCTTGCAGAAATTGTCTGTTTTTTTTAGAGTAATTTCTGTAGCATAGACAATTGCATTATGTTTGTTGTTAACTCACTGCCACCTTTCACTCCCTCATTGCCTTTGTAGATCCTAAATTGCCTAGCTTTGCTTTGTCTTTTGTTTTTTTATGATCTAGGTAATGAACTGTAAAATTAAAAAACTTCACATAGTACACCAAAGTACAGGTAAGTACTTTAAGCTCATCCAACATCCATAAGGAGGAGTATTAAAACAGGGTGTTTAAAATAGGAATGTTTTCTGCTCTTTTTACACTTTCCTTACATCATGACATGGCCCTCAGTGTCCTCCATCCCCCCATTTGCCCGTGTAGGGGCCCCTTATTCTTTCCCTACTTCAGCCTTTGTGTGTCCCTCCATTTCTCCCTTTCTCATTGTTCTGTATGAGTCTCCTGTTTCCTCCTTCCTCAAAAGTGTCTTCCTTCCCCCTTTGAAAGGCACAGGCAGATAGCTGGTGCTCTCATTCTTTTTCTCTCATACAACATAGGGTAGGCTTTGGGGAGGCAGCACACAGAGAGAGAAGAAGCCTTCTTTACACTTGTTTTCCAGCATGTCCTCCCCGTGATTTTTTTCATCTGGAAGTTTCAGAATTTTAAACTCCCTTCAGACAGCTGAGAACGGGATGTTGTTATGTAGGAATGTGTTAATGGCTATGATCAACTAGTTCTTTAATCTATATAGGTCAACTGTAGGTGCTATAGGGCTTATGGTCCTTACGTGATGACGTCTTCCTCTTCTGTTTTTTAGGGGAAGAGGGTTCCTATGTCACCTCATTTTAGCCTGTCCCAGATGAAAATATCTCGACTGCCATGATTTTGCTGTTTAATAATGATTTTTCTTATTTCTGGGACGATGTTCCAGAAGAAAACACACAGAAGACATGTGCTCTCAGTGGCACAGTATCTCAACACGTGGCTATTTGGAAATATGGGGCTCCACCATACCCTGCACCCCTTCCTTATGCCACCTTAACACTTGAATCTCTTCAGAGTTCAAGGAAAGTTAAACAAAATAAGAATAAACAGTTCCTGGCCTTTTTCTGTGGCTTCAACAAAACTTCTTCATTCTTTGTTCTCTTTTCTTAATGTTGCTCTGTCTCTTCCTTCCCCACTGCAAGACTTAACTTCCCAGCCTTCAGTTCTACCCCTTCTCTCTCCCTCCTGGGTTTAGGGCAGAGTCTATGCAGGTCTGCCACACCCTTCCAGGTGCAGCTTTCTCCTTCTGGCTCCCAGTAGGGTATCCATGGGCTCACTGCCTCACTCCCTGTCTTGTTCTCTCTCTCTATTTTTCAGTTGGGCTTCTCCAGGCATGTCTCACCTCTCTACTTCCAGCTCTCCCCCTCCAGAATTTTGGGCTTGTCTCAGCCCTCCACATCTCTCACTCTTTCAGACTCTGGACTGGGGCTCTCTGAGCCTGTCCCACTCCTCTGAGTCCAGCTCTCTCTCTGGCTCCAGCAGGATCCTTCCAGGCATGCCCTACCCCTCTATGTCTCTCTCTCCTCCCCTGGCTTCAAACCAGGGACCTTTTGATGTGCCCTGCCCTTCTGCCTCCCACTCTCCTCTCTCAGATTTGAACCGGGAACTACTTGGGCTGCCCCTCTGCCTCCAATGCTTCTCTTTGGGATTCAAACCTGGGACATGAGCCCACAGTTCCACTTTTCACACCGTGACCCCACCCATCTTGAGCCAGCATGCTCCCCAGATGTGAGGCTGCCGGCTGTTCCTTTCCTCCTTGGAGTTAAGTATGAAGAGGAAGGATTTGGGTCAGGGGTTGGTTTTGCAGGGATTCCCCAGACCTGATGACTCCTTCTCACAATACACAATTACAGAAATGCTTGAAGACAGTAGGTATAGTATGCAGATATGAAGTGTCTTTCTATGTGTCTCTTTTCCCACTTCTGATTTTATAGTTTTCCAAAAAATAATAGGGTTCTGTTTAGAGGTGCACCGATACATCGGTCTGACATTAGATTGGTAATGGTATAAAGAAAATTGTCTATATCAGATATTGACCCAGTGCAGCCAATACTTTGGTTGATAAATGTCCGTGCTGTCCACAGCCACAGTGCAGCATGGAGCAGATCCAGCAGTTTGGAGAGCTGCCTCCAGCTGGTAAGTCAGAAGGGGAAGGGAGAGGGAAAGGGGGCAGATCAACACCCCCCACAGTGAGGGAGGGGGCAGAAGCAGGGGCTGCCCAGTTGGGGCAGGGGGAGGACATGGGACAAAGGTGTGGCTCATGGTGGGGGGGGGCAGTTTCCACTGCTGCTTGCACCTTGGGAGAGTGGGGGGTGGGGCACGTGTGCCCCCTGATCTGATCCCCCCTTCATGGTAGGCTGCAGCTGTGGGGTGGAGCCGGAGCTGGTGCTGCATGGGGCTCTTCTCGGTGGGGCTGGGCTCAGAGTGGGCTCCAGCAGCACTGGGAGAAGGCTGCAGACACCCCAAATTTTGCTGCAGCTCCACTCCCAGTCCCGTGCTGCCACATGCTGCCCAGCACAGCCTTGGCTGAACGCTTCACCTCACCCAAGCACCAGGGAAAGCCGCGGGTGCAGGAACCAGTAGTGCAGGGCTGGGAGCAGAGCTGTGGTGAAATTTGGGGTGGCTGCAGCCTCCTCCCAGTGCTGCTGGAGCCCACTCTAAGCCCATCCCCTGCCAAAAAGAGCCCTGCATGGTGTCAGCTACAGTTCCACCCTGCAGTGGCAGCTCAGCCCCCACTGTGTAGATCCAAGGGCACATGCCTCTCCTGCGCCCCCTTGGGGTGCAAGCAGTGGCAGGAGCTGACCCTACCCCACAAACTATGGCTCTGTCCTGCGCCCTCCCCCCACCCCAGGTGGGCAGCCTCTGCCTCTGTCCCTTCCCTCACCACAGGAGGTATTGTGCTCCTCCATTCCCCTTCCCTCCCCTCTCCCCTTTCACTACACTAGCCTTACCAGCTGATGGCAGCTGTATCAGATAATGGATTGGTATCAGCCAATATGCCTCCTATCAGCTATGGGTATCAGCCCCCAAAGTCTCTATTGGTGCACCCCTCGTTCTCTTCATTCATGCCTTGAAAATTCCTTGAAATCTTGGAACTTTATCAGATGCTGTACTCAAAAATTATCACTTTACATTTAGATAAACACCATCAGCTTGAGTACAGACCCCTTGGTCAAATATCATTGCTGGTAGAGTTTGCAAATGGCACAAAAATGCATGGAAACTGAGATATTTGAATGTGCTTATGAAAATCTAAGGTTGCTTAGATCCTCTCATGGGTGCCTTTGGGCACCACGCAGTGTTAGTACTGTTAGATGTATAAATGTGATTCATAAGATAAAGGTAGAGATTTCAAATAGGAATCTATTTTTATTGGTATTACTGCGTATCTCCATGTGTCTGGGGTACAAAGAGTTAAAAATGACCAATGAAACCTAGAGATTTCAACTAGGAATCCATAGGAAAACATTCTGACCTGTGGTCATCTTTCAGAGTTCTTTGCAATAGAAGAATTGCTCTATCATTTTTCAGTAGCCAAAAAATGAATGATAACTCAGAGCAGTCAGTTTTTGAGAGGTGCCTTGAGTCTAAGCAGGTTGAGAACTACCAGTCAAGATTCCTCTTGTTTTTCACTGCATTTGGGCTGAATACAATAGTAACTAAGGAGAAGGCAATGTCAGGTCTCCACACTTGGCAGCTTAAGTAAGCAGAGGAAGAAAGCAACAAGAAGAGGAGAAATGTGGAACAGTATAGGAATGCTCTGGTGCCTATGCTGCTAATTCCCCAGCTGCCACAGGCCAGATCTGTAGGTTGCCAGCCCTTGGTTTAACATGTATTTTAATGGGACATTCTGGGAACTTGTAGGTAGCAATTGCAGAATAGGGGCATATTCTGAAAAGCAAACTAGAGTTAGGTCATGGTGGCTATCTAGTTGAACATGAGCTCCTTAACAAGCTAATTCTGTCTTTGAATTTATAAGCAGGGCACTATCAAAGAGATGAAAGACAGTAGGTAGCATTAGTGCTTCATGGACCAGATTCTGCTTCACCTATGACATATCTAAGTTGCCATGTATATGTGTCAGATTTTTGGCCACCATGGGACAATTTGCCACGTGTCAAACTCAACTACAACAAGATGCAGTTTAGTTTGTCATGATGTGGGACAATTTGAGACACCCAAACCTTGCATGTGTGTATGGTGATGCTATTAAACTACATAAATGGCTATTTTAGTCATGTGTATTTGGGAAAGTTGTCACATATACAAGCATCCTATGTGTACTTGGCTATCTAAGTATAATTCTATTTCACTTTATTCAAGTTCTGAGAATCCATTAATGCACCTACTTTCATAACACACCACCATCTTAAAAAGTACCGGTATGTAATATGATTTGACCACAGAACCAGCAAAGTTAAATAAATTGATATCAACCCTAATGGAGAAATTTTCTTGCGGGAAAGAACAGTATGAAGAGGTTTATAGAATCTATTATACAAAATTCCATTTTCAAATTAGTTGTAATAGCTTTTTTCAAGATTATGACTAAATAATTACATTTAACTACTTTTACTAATCTTTTGTGTTACAATGATAAGGCACCTTTCTCTATGCTTAATTTCTTTGCTATGTGTTTTGATCTTTTAGTATTTAACAGTTTTTCAATTAAGAAAATATTAGCAAGAAGCAGTTTTTGATTTTGACACAGAGGAGAAAAAGTTATGAAGAAGTTTTAATAAATATACCAACTCAAAGAAACTGAGTTAAATACAGTTAGACTGTGGGTAAGACATTCCAGGTGTGACTTTATTTTCTTGTTCACTAAAGCTTCTATTTGAAATAAAGTTTTGGGTGCATAAGAAAAATATAAGCAGGCTCTTCATCAACTCCATTTCATTGTCTTTACTTAATTTCCAAAGGCATTTAGAAGTGCTCAATTAGCCACATACTGACCCTATAGTGTTCTTTAAATCTAATATATTTGAGAGTTACAAGGAAGAAACTTAAAAAGTGTAAAACAGAAGAAGTATTTCTTTGCCTAACACTGAAATTTATCTGATTACAAACTATAGTATGAATCAGTTTTAATTTGCTCTGAAGTTTCTCTAACTGGTTTAGGAGCCTAAGAATTCAGAGGACAGAAGGGAAACCTAAAATAGCTCATGTGGCTGTCCAGTGTTTTTTTTTCTACGTGCTAAATAACCAATCAGGCATCCAAGGTCTAACTTGATACTTCCTCTTTATCTACATGGTCTCATGTCTTCTGGTTTCATCATACCTATCACCTACGACATGATTCAAAGTCATTATACAGCACTATTGGTACATTAGCACAAGAGGCACTGGTCCCTTGATGTCAACATGATGCAGCTTTGCTTGCCCTAAGAAATAATGATATTACTTGTTTTTCATCAAGACCTTATCTGTCTCAAAATCCAATTAACAAATTGTTCTTTTGGCTTTCAAAATCCATGGTCTGACTCTGCCAGTCCTCTGACCTATTGTCCACATATTCAGCCCACTCTATATGTTAGGCTAGTGATATTTAATCTCCTTCCTTCCATTCCTTCATTCTGCTGAGTTGGTATAATCAAATAACAGTCACCAAATACACTATCCAGAAAATATTGCTGTTTATTGTTAAATGATGTGTTGAACTAAACATCTTATGCTATATTAGTCCCCTTCTACAATTGGTCAAATCCTAGTACTAATTAGTACAATTAATTTTGTGATTAGGGTGGCAATATTTAACCAATAAACCATTAAATACATATGCTTCTGTACCACCATTTAACAACTTTTCAACATTTCACACAAAGCCTTTCTTTCTGCCATAAGAATAATATTGCTTTTAATTCATGCTCAGAGTTTATGACATACAGGGTGTGTCCAGACATGGCCACACATGGCCTCACCCACTCCCCCGGCCCATTCCCCACTCCCTAATCCCTGCTCCACCTGGCTCCAGCCCCAGAGGTCCCTGATTCCTGCCTCCCCAACTCAGCATCCCCACAATTAAAAAAAACCAAATAAACAACACCTCCCCTTGCACTTACGGCAGCTTTAGCCCCTGTAGCAGTAGCCCCTGTGGGGGGCAGCAAAACATACAGGTATTTAGAATTCATTTTATTACGGTGATAGAAACATTGCTAGGCATCCAAATTGCTTTAAAACTGTAGGTACATCAATAAAACATGCCCAACTGATCGCTGTCTCTATGTCTCTCACTTTTTCTCTCTCTATATAGTGGTCTTTTCTTTTAATCGTGGAGGAACGTGGATTTCGAGATATTTTACAGAGTGACTTGGGGGTTTTTTTAACAGGTATTTTTCAGTTTTCCAATAGGGAACACCAGAATTCCTGCTAGGGAGGCCACTGGTAGGACCCTGCCTGCTCAGAGCTGGCACCTTGGACCCATCTGGCTGTGGCTGACTTCCTGGCCCCATCTGGCCAGGAGGATATGCTTTGACAATTCAAAGCAGGCCACCACACCTGGAACATCTTCCAAGTGATAGGTGCCCAGATGGCTGGGCAGGGGGCACACATGACAGTAGTGCTGCACAAAGGACAACTCTGCAGCCACAGCCCACTGGCAGCTGGCCCAGAGGGTCAGATGCCTCTACTGGCTGTACAGTCCCCACCTGGATCTGGCAGGTGCACAGCAGGTTACAGCTAGGCAGCAGCCCCCACTGCTAGATTGCTGCAGTGGGTAGAGGGTGCAGGGAACTCTCAGGGTGCTTCAGCAGTCCAGCTGGCACAAGGGGTAGTGTCCCCAGGTACCAACTGGCCAGGCCCCAGAAGCTCCTGTCTATTTGTAACATTCAAAATAGCATGGGCCCTAAGGCCCACCCAACTAATGCGTAGCCCCTACTGTATGGGGGCTAATGAGTGAATGTTTTAACAAAATACTTGGGACAACTAATGAAAAAAACAGGATAGGAGTGTCCCCAGAAGCTCCTGAGAGTGAATAGCCCTGAGCTACTTGCCAGGGCAGCTTTTTATACTGCTGGGGACAGCACAGGTGCTGGCCCCGGGCTCTAGCTCCCTATGGCTGCAGATCCAGGAGGAGCCAGGCAGGGTTATTTTGCCCCAAGTGGTACAATTTGCTCCAAAACAAAGTGCATGTCCCAGCACGTTCTCTGAGGCAAAAAGCCCCAGTTCAAATTTGCACCGCTTCTATTTGAGCTGCTGCAAGTGTACATGCTTGCATGTGTGGACATGCCCCTGGGGAGTACTGGGCAGGAGGAATGCTGACATGTCAATGAGCTCAGTTCAATGTACATGTGGTGCACAGCCAATGTTGAAGTGCAACTGCCACTGGGCTTTGGTAATTCCCCCTACTATAATTCCAATAGGCTTAACCCAAATCATAACAGCATTGATAGCCATCTAGTAAAACCTTAATAAGTAAGTCTGAAGATGGCATAGTTATTCACATTACTTTTAAATTATAAGATATTAATAATAAAATAAAATGAGATTGAAATAACATAAAAATGAAGGCTAAAATAAAAATAAGTTAAGAATCAGAGACTTCTACAGGCTTCATAACTGGATTTTTGCTTGATACGTTTACTGATTTGCTATATATGAGGTCTTTTTGCATGTATATAAGTTTCTTTGCCTAATTCAAGTGTGTAAAATGAATTACATTAATAGAAAACAGAGAGAAGTAGGGCTAGAAGGGACCTCCATAGGCTATCTAATCCAACCTTCTGCCTGAGGCAGGATCATCCCTATCCAACTATCCTATACAAATCCACACTGTAAACTCTTAGCAAAATTGTCAACCCTGGCAGAACACAAGGCATAACACCCTAACCTGGCACAAGTAGGGGGACCACAACAGCCACTATCCTGCCTCTATAAATGGTTGTTAGTATATGTGCAAGAGAATAAAGTATGATTTGCATTAAGAAGCTGGATTCTATGGTCTGTTAAGAGTATTTTCATTATTTACACAGTACACAATTATGTTAAAATGCTTAGAAAGGGCCAATGGAGAATTGCCTATACACTTGGAAACACTGCCATCTCCAGTGTTAGCGGTGGGTATAAGGGAAAAGTGTATGGAGTATCCCAGTGATGGTGTATAGGTAGAATGGGGAATGGAGAGAAGTTGGTAATAGAGCTCCATTCAAGTACACATAGTTCTCAGATGGCATGTAGTCTCTGAAGGGCTTTTCCCCAGTGTCATAATTTAGAAATACTCCATGGGCACATCTACATGTACAATTAATGCAGCTGAATAAACTGGTGCAATTTGAGCAGGAGTAAACTAATCCTGACATTACCATCTATACATATGTTTAAATGCAGTAATTTACTCTGCCATTGGATAGCACCTATGTCTAATAGAACTATCTGGCACTGTAATTTAGTCTACACTGGCTCAATCGCTGTGCATGTGTAGACGGTGATGCTTTACTGCACAGTAAATTAGTCTACTGAGTAGTAAAGTGCACATGTAAACATGCCCCACTGCAGTTAATTTATGCTATTGGAAAAGGTAAAGTAGTTGAAGGTCCAGGAACCTGCCATCTGCTCTCTGTGCAATTGCCCCCCTCCACTGCACTTGAGCTCTACTGCCACACAGGTGAGAATGTCTTCATATAAATTTGTAAATGTACTTTGACTTTTATAAGTCAACATCAGAGGAATTGAAATTGCAATACAGCAAACTGTAATACAACAGAAACAATCTGGACATGCCTGCACGAGATGTTTACTGTGAAGTAAATTAATTAACTTCAAAGTAAGTGTCTTGCATCTACATGTGTGGCCCTATTAGGCCATAGAAAACTAATTACCTCCACAGCAGGATATAAATACAAGTCCTATCCTGCTGCGGAGTTTTTCCATGCACAGCAGCACACGTGTAGACACAGGCAGGACTTGCTGGGGCATGAGGGTGCTTCAGTGTGGCAGCTGCCTTCTGGCTAGCTAGCCCCATATTGAATCACCCTCATGCCCGAGCCAGCCCTTCTGCAGCACGTTGAGCTGGGTCAGAGCAGACCCAAGCTGGGAAGCTGACCCCCCGCAGGCTCCCTGCCAAACAGCATGCCTGGGATCAATAAACTCTGGTGCAATAAGCTTTGAATTAATTGAAAGTGTAGATGTGCCCTCAGGGACCTGATTCCTGCACTAACTACCACTGCTAGCTTTGACATTTTTCTTTAATTAATTTATTTTTTCTCTAGTCCATGATCTAGGATCATGTTTGAGCTCCAGACACCCAAATGTGTTAATGTTAAATATTTGGAAAGAATAGACATAGGGATCAGATGCTACAGCATGCATTGTAACAGGAAACACATCCTTAAACACACTTGGTATAAAAAGGTGCATTTGTATGGCATAGCTGTCTATTGAGAATGTCTTGGTAATTTACCAATTTACAGAATTTGCTTCTCTGTTTTTACTGAGTTTTTAGACAATCGTTATTTAGGTATTCTTAATTGACAAAATTACTGTCCGTGTTAGAGCTCCTAGAATACTCATACAGGTCTGATCTACAAATCAAGTTGTATTCTTTTAACTGAAGATATGATTATGAATAGATTTAGTTAAACCACTGCAGATTTTTGTGTGGACAATCTTATATAAGGTTATATCTGCTTGGCTTGTTTCACTAAATGTATAGGCATAAGCTAAACTAAAACAACAATAAAAATCTAAACACAAAAATGAACTGGCTCAACTAAATTGATTTAAGTCAGTCAGTTACAAATTGTGTGAGTGTGTCATCAGGAGGAATCAATGTTCCCTTGAAGGAGTAGCGATTCGTGAGCATTCTGCCTTGGTCCATGAGCACGCTGTCTCGGGCCAGCATGGGACACTTACCGAAGGGGGATGAGGGCCAGGGGCCAAGGGCTGGAGCCGAGAGGCTGGGGGCTGGGGCCAGATGCTGGGGCCGGGAGCCAGAAGCCGGGGGCCACAGGTCGGGGACTGCAGCTGGGGGCAAGGGGCTGGAGCCAGGGGCCGGGGGCAATGGTTCAGGGGCTGGAGCTGGGGGCAAGGAGCTGAAGTCGAGAGCCGGGGCCCAGGGGCTGGAGCCAGGGGCTGGCATGGGCTCCGCTGGCTCTAGGGAAGTGCTCCGCTCCCCTGCATCAGGGCTGGGGAGCGGAACACTTCCCTGGAGCCGGCAGAACCTGCCCCAGCCTCCATCCCTGCCTTGCCTCACATCGGGGAATAGCTACTGCCTGTCTCAGTGAGGCTCCGCCAGCTCCAGGACACTGCTCCTTTCCCCAGCCCTGATGCCATGTGCTTCCTTGCGCCCCGAGGCCATGCTGGGGAGCAGAGCAGTGTCCCAGAGCAGATGGAGCCTCACTCAGGGCAGGCAGCAGCTACTCCCCGAGGTCAGGCAAGGAAGGGATGGAGGGTGGGGTGGGGGGCTGGCATGGGCTACACCAGCTCTGGGGAAGTGCTTCACTCCCCGGCCCTGATGCGGGGGAGCAGAGCACTTCCCTGGAGCCGACAGCCCGCGCCAGGCTACTGTTAGAAATGCGCAGCTTGCATCTTGCACCTGATAAGAAAAAAATACTGCCCAAGGCTCCTTCCTCCCAGCTTCTCCCTAGTCTTTCTTATGCTGATTGCAGTTTCTCCCCCAGTCCCGCCTTAGCCTTTCTCATGCTGATACAGAAGCTGGAATTCAATTGACTGTAGCCTTGAAGTGTAAACTTTTGGTGAACTGTTGTGGTCTTTGAGCATGCTTAATTAGCTGATGCATATTTACCTCTCCGCCCTGCATACTTAAGTAGCTAATTATACTATACATGTGATGTATGTAGTGATGTAACTACATGTATGCTTGTATGAAACGGAAGTAGCTGTAAGAGTTCCGGTGTCTGCACACGTGCTCAGGAGAGAGAAGATAAATTCCACTTGCAAATACCAATGTGGGGTCAGAGTAATTTGAGTACCTGACTCTGCTCTGACCTTTGTTTGCAAACAAATACAACTTTTTATGCCGGCGGCTGAGTGTGTGTCTGTGATACTTTGCGAGCCTCCAAAGAAACGAACTGCCTTTGTGCAACACTACCACCCCCACCTCGCCTAGGGGCTGACCTCAGGTCCTCTCCTTGTGCGCGGCCTTGAAAAGTCTGTGTGCAGCCACACTTTTAGTAGTGCTCAGCCGCGCACGCACACACCTTAGAGGGAACCTTGGCAGGGATCCTGGTTTTCCTGATAAAAAATTGCAAATTATCTGATAAACCCCCCAAATCTGTGATTAAAATGAAAGCCTCTCCCCCCACAGCCTCTCTGCCCCTGCTGATGTCCCTCACCTCCCACCCACAGCCCCTGTCCCCCTAGCCCTACTGAAGGGGGCCCCTAGCTGCCAGGGCTACAGGGCCAGGGACCCAGATCTGCTGTTCCCTGCACCGGCTCCCCTCACCTGCTCTCTGCCTGCTGTGGGCTTGTGCTTGTGCAGGGAGGGGGGCTCCTCAGCCAGTGCACACACTTCTGGGAAGCAGGAGGGACTTGTGCCCCCTAGATCTGTGCATGGGGCTTGGGCTCTTGCCCTGCTGCCCTCCCCTGGGAGCTCTGCGGTTATGACCCGGCACTGAAGTGGAGCTGCACAGGAAAGCTGCTTGTTGCTGTGAGCTCCATGCTACCCTGGTGACATATCCCCTTCACACAACCCCACACTGCCACTCTGACTGTTGCCGCATGCCCAGGGGATGCATTGCCAGGACAGCGTGGAGCTCACAGCGGCAAGCAGCTTTCCTGTGTGGCCCTGATCTGCCCTGCAGTGCCAGGTTGCACTCATTGGGCTGTGGAGGCTTTGGGGGAGGGCAGCAGAGTGGTATCCTGAGCCTGCAGTGAGCAGCCCACCCTCACCGCCGTCCTGCGCACAGATCTGAGGGGCACAGTTTCCCTCTGTCCCCCTGGGAGGGCAGGCAGTGGCAGGGAGCCAGCCCCACCCCTAAACTAGCCACTCACAGTCCCATCCCACTCCCCACTGGGGCCCTTCAGCCACACATTACGATCCCGGGCCCCAAGCCCCACACTGCCTGGCTGGGTAGCAACCCCAGCCCTGCCCAACTCCCTCCCTCCCTCCCTCCCTATGGGGGCCTCAATCTCCCCCACCAGTGACCTGCAGGAGCTGCTCTCCAGACTACTGGCACCCCCTGCCAGACCACCTTCCTCCTGCTTCCTCCCAGCCCCCTGCAAACTGGAACTCTGCCAGCCTGCAGAGGGCTCATTGCCAACCTGCAAAATCTGTGTGTTTCTCTGCTAAAATGAAAAATCTGTGTTTTACTTTGGTAAGAAGGGAAATTTGCATTTTTTTTCCCACGGGAAATGGAAAACCCAAATCCCTGGTCACCAGAGTTAGGCACCCTGGTGTTGTCCAAATCCTGCTTCATTCCACACATTAAATCCTTTAATCCAAGTTAAGTTGCATTTTCAGTTTGGGCTAGATGGAAGGCTATAGAGCCCAAATTTTGGTTTTCACTTGACTGGTTAGCTGCACACTTTGCAATGTGAATGCAGGCTAAAGCATTTGAGTGGTAACAGTCCTCTGTGCCTTATAACTCCCAGTGTGCCCAGAAGAACAGACTACTTCTCCCACAACTTATGCGCAAGAATCATAGAGCAGCTCTGCTTACTGTGACACAATTGAAGCCCTGCTGACTGAGACTGGGGAGTTTAGCAACAGATATGATGTGGGGCATGACAGTGTGGCTGCTCACAACCTAGCTAAACTAACCCGACCATTGAAAATGAAGTGCTAATCACCAGAGTTCCTTCTACAGCAAAGGCATAGGAATGGAGTCAGGTACTTGGGGCAGCTGTGACACGCAGGGCAATGGAGAATTCCAGTTGCTGCCGTGCCACTGTGCCATCAACATGCTTGTGAAGCTACAGTGACAGCAGTTTTTTCCTCCCCTCTCTACAAGTCAGTGCCCAGGGAAGCTGCCATAGTCGCCCCACCCTAGTTATGTTACTGTTCTTCAGTGAAGACACACACTCTGTAGAACAGGCCTGTCTAACTGGCAGTCTGTAGGCTGCACATGGCCATGCGCTGCTCACAGCCTGTGAGCACTTATCATCTGGCGTGTAGGCTCCAGTGGCTACCTCTCCTGCTGCCACACGGTCGGGGTGGGGGGGAGTCCTTGCAGCTGTGTGTCATTGGTACCGTCACCATCGGGGGGGGCAACCCAGCAGCCAAATGTTGGTGCTGTTTGCAGCTCCTAGATGCAGTGAAGTTGGATATCCCTGGTATAGAGATGAGCTGGGAGTGTTATCCTCTTCTGTGTCTGTTATAGGCTTGCCTGTTATTCTTTCCCCATTTTCTGATATGAGACTGAGGTGACAGTTAATAAGACATAAGTTTGGTTCTCCATTACAGTTATTACTGTAATACAGCAGAGCTCCACTGGTTTACCTTAGAGAGTGAAATAATCAGGGCTTCTCCCAACACCCAGCTTTTCTGTGCTTTATTAAACTAATACTAAAAAAATACTGGTACTGTTTGTCCAAATCTGTCTTAGTTCAGTCAGTCCCATAAAGAAAAATAATCTAAGCCCTGGATATGCCAAAACACATTTGCTATACCAAAATGTAAACAATTACATATAAATAAAATAAAAATAATCTCTGAATTTATGCCAACATTCTCAATATACTTCACAGCTAGGTCTATTTTCTTTATCCTTACTACAATCTTGTCTTTTACACTGTATTCCTAATAAAGTTTAATTTTATTTATTTTAATTGCACTGTAAGAGGACCCAGAGGCCTGTCAATATACTGCAGGAAGGATTTAATGTTTGCTTTTATAGTTTCAACTGTCATTCTACATTAGCATACAAGTTCTCTGGTTCCCAAATATATCCATACACAAAGGGTTGTCTATGATACTGACTCACAGCATGTCTAGGCCAGTGGGTAAGTGCAGAGGGCAAATGTTCTACATCAGCCAGCTTTGTTTGCACACTGTTATACTTTTTTTTTTTTAACAGCAGACCATGAATACTACTGAAATAATGGGCTCTTTTTTATCAAATCATGACTACATATTCAGGCCCAGATACTCAAATGGTTTAAATCAATATAAGTCTATCAATTTTAAAAGGTAATTTAGATTCACTCTCTATTAAATGTACAGCAGTGTACAAACGTAGTATAAGTCTGGATCAGTAGTGCTCAATCTCACTGGCTCTGTGGGCCAGAAGAGTGGCACTCAGCCACTGAGAGAACTGGATCCTATGTGTGGGGTCATCCCATAGGCCAGATCCAGCATGAGGCTGGCATGTGGGGTTGGTCTGTGGGTGCAATCTGGCATACCAGTGTGACCCTGTGCACTAGATCCAGCTATGGCGGGGACTGCACATCGATGCAATCTGTCACAGGGGCTGTGTTATCCAGGCTGCAAGTCTGGAAATTTGTCAGGGAAAGAGCAGTGGCTGCATGAGTTGCCACAGTTCTGGGAGCAATTAATGTTGCTATCTCACCATTGCCCCCAAATTCCCAGACCTTTGGGAATCCCAGACCCTGGGCTGGATGACATGGCTCTGTGGGCTGGATCTAGCCTGTAGGCCGGAGGTTGAGCACCACTAATCTAAATGATTCATACAGGTTCTTTTGTGCCTAGATGTTGGGATCTTAGATTTAAACACTATTATGGGGCCTTCAGTAACATGGTGATGAAGTTGCCCCAGTTAAGTATTCACAACTGCAGGTGCATTAACTTTCATTATTATACCTATTATGTATGCTCCATGATAATAATGACAATCACATATGCCAATTACTGTACTGACAAGTGTATATAAAACACTTTTTGAGAAAGCTAAAAATCCTGTTCTTCACAGGACCTGAAAACTGTACTTATCACAGTAGTGTCCTATTCTAAACACATATTTGAAGAGGTAAATTGAGGGAGGGAGGAGGCATCACGGGTGAGATAAATACTACTATCAAAACAGCGGGAGACAAAGCCTGACAGTGAAATTTGGCATTTAGTGTAGATAGCTTTTACCACTTACAAGGTATCCTTCACCTCTTGGTAAAAATGAAACAAAAATCTTAAATTGTTAGGTGTACTTCTGGCTTGACTTCCTGAAAACTTTAACCACAGCTGAAAATCAAATCAGTTCTTCCTTTCAGTTCAACTTAAAATACAGAGCTTTTTAAAATTAATTATCTTTTTTACACCAGGGCCTAGAAAAAGTTGCATAGCTCAAGTGTGTATGG